>NW_027437698.1:0-170913 GCF_965140245.1 Athene noctua
CCGCCACAGGGAAGCTGCTAGCCGGGAATTCTCTGCCTGGTTCTACCCGCTGCCCCGAACGCTACGCAGGGCAAAAGCGGTTCTCGTCCTCCGTGCTTGCTTTTTCTCAGAAAGAGCCGTGGTGTGCGTTTTCGCCGGAAAACGCGTTTTCGGCCGAAAACGTGTACGTATGCACTTCCCCGCCACAGGGAAGCTGCTAGCCGGGAATTCTCTGCCTGGTTCTACCCGCTGCCCGGAACGCTATGCAGGGCAAAAGCGGTTCTCGTCCTCCGTGCTTGCTTTTTCTCAGAAAGAGCCGTGGTGTGCGTTTTCGCCGGAAAACGCGTTTTCGGCCGAAAACGTGTACGTTTGCACTTCCCCGCCGCAGGGAAGCTGCTAGCCGGGAATTCTCTGCCTGGTTCTACCCGCTGCCCGGAACGCTACGCAGGGCAAAAGCGGTTCTCGTCCTCCGTGCTTGCTTTTTCTCAGAAAGAGCCGTGGTGTGCGATTTCGCCGGAAAACGCGTTTTCGGCCGAAAACGTGTACGTTTGCACTTCCCCGCCACAGGGAAGCTGCTAGCCGGGAATTCTCTGCCTGGTTCTACCCGCTGCCCGGAACGCTACGCAGGGCAAAAGCGGTTCTCGTCCTCCGTGCTTGCTTTTTCTCAGAAAGAGCCGTGGTGTGCGATTTCGCCGGAAAACGCGTTTTCGGCCGAAAACGTGTACGTTTGCACTTCCCCGCCACAGGGAAGCTGCTAGCCGGGAATTCTCTGCCTGGTTCTACCCGCTGCCCGGAACGCTACGCAGGGCAAAAGCGGTTCTCGTCCTCCGTGCTTGCTTTTTCTCAGAAAGAGCCGTGGTGTGCGTTTTCGCCGGAAAACGCGTTTTCGGCCGAAAACGTGTACGTTTGCACTTCCCCGCCACAGGGAAGCTGCTAGCCGGGAATTCTCTGCCTGTTTCTACCCGCTGCCCGGAACGCTACGCAGGGCAAAAGCGGTTCTCGTCCTCCGTGCTTGCTTTTTCTCAGAAAGAGCCGTGGTGTGCGTTTTCGCCGGAAAACGCGTTATCGGCCGAAAACGTGTACGTTTGCACTTCCCCGCTACAGGGAAGCTGCTAGCCGGGAATTCTCTGCCTGGTTCTACCCGCTGCCCGGAACGCAAGGCAGGGCAAAAGCGGTTCTCGTCCTCCGTGCTTGCTTTTTCTCAGAAAGAGCCGTGGTGTGCGATTTCGCCGGAAAACGCGTTTTCGGCCGAAAACGTGTACGTTTGCACTTCCCCGCCACAGGGAAGCTGCTAGCCGGGAATTCTCTGCCTGGTTCTACCCGCTGCCCGGAACGCTACGCAGGGCAAAAGCGGTTCTCGTCCTCCGTGCTTGCTTTTTCTCAGAAAGAGCCGTGGTGTGCGATTTCGCCGGTAAACGCGTTTTCGGCCGAAAACGTGTACGTTTGCACTTCCCCGCCACAGGGAAGCTGCTAGCCGGGAATTCTCTGCCTGGTTCTACCCGCTGCCCGGAACGCTACGCAGGGCAAAAGCGGTTCTCGTCCTCCGTGCTTGCTTTTTCTCAGAAAGAGCCGTGGTGTGCCTTTTCGCCGGAAAACGCGTTTTCGGCCGAAAACGTGTACGTTTGCACTTCCCCGCCACAGGGAAGCTGCTAGCCGGGAATTCTCTGCCTGGTTCTACCCGCTGCCCGGAACGCTACGCAGGGCAAAAGCGGTTCTCGTCCTCCGTGCTTGCTTTTTCTCAGAGAGAGCCGTGGTGTTCGTTTTCGCCGGAAAACGCGTTTTCGGCCGAAAACGTGTACGTTTGCACTTCCCCGCCACAGGGAAGCTGCTAGCCGGGAATTCTCTGCCTGGTTCTACCCGCTGCCCGGAACGCTACGCAGGGCAAAAGCGGTTCTCGTCCTCCGTGCTTGCTTTTTCTCAGAAAGAGCCGTGGTGTGCGTTGTCGCCGGAAAACGCGTTTTCGCCGAAAACGTGTACGTTTGCACTTCCCCGCCACAGGGAAGCTGCTAGCCGGGAATTCTCTGCCTGGTTCTACCCGCTGCCCGGAACGCTACGCAGGGCAAAAGCGGTTCTCGTCCTCCGTGCTTGCTTTTTCTCAGAAAGAGCCGTGGTGTGCGTTTTCGCCGGAAAACGCGTTTTCGGCCGAAAACGTGTACGTTTGCACTTCCCCGCCACAGGGAAGCGGCTAGCCGGGAATTCTCTGCCTGGATCTACCCGCTGCCCGGAACGCTACGCAGGGCAAAAGCGGTTCTCGTCCTCCGTGCTTGCTTTTTCTCAGAAAGAGCCGTGGTGTGCGTTTTCGCCGGAAAACGCGTTTTCGGCCGAAAACGTGTACGTTTGCACTTCCCCGCCACAGGGAAGCTGCTAGCCGGGAATTCTCTGCCTGGTTCTACCCGCTGCCCGGAACGCTACGCAGGGCAAAAGCGGTTCTCGTCCTCCGTGCTTGCTTTTACTCAGAAATAGCCGTGGTGTGCGATTTCGCCGGAAAACGCGTTTTCGGCCGAAAACGTGTACGTTTGCACTTCCCCGCCACAGGGAAGCTGCTAGCCGGGAATTCTCTGCCTGGTTCTACCCGCTGCCCGGAACGCTACGCAGGGCAAAAGCGGTTCTCGTCCTCCGTGCTTGCTTTTTCTCAGAAAGAGCCGTGGTGTGCGTTTTCGCCGGAAAACGCGTTTTCGGCCGAAAACGTGTACGTTTGCACTTCCCCGCCACAGGGAAGCTGCTAGCCGGGAATTCTCTGCCTGGTTCTACCCGCTGCCCGGAACGCTACGCAGGGCAAAAGCGGTTCTCGTCCTCCGTGCTTGCTTTTTCTCAGAAAGAGCCGTGGTGTGCGTTTTCGCTGGAAAACGCGTTTTCGGCCGAAAACGTGTACGTTTGCACTTCCCCGCCACAGGGAAGCTGCTAGCCGGGAATTCTCTGCCTGGATCTACCCGCTGCCCGGAACGCTACGCAGGGCAAAAGCGGTTCTCGTCCTCCGTGCTTGCTTTTTCTCAGAAAGAGCCGTGGTGTGCGATTTCGCCGGAAAACGCGTTTTCGGCCGAAAACGTGTACGTTTGCACTTCCCCGCCACAGGGAAGCTGCTAGCCGGGAATTCTCTGCCTGGTTCTACCCGCTGCCCGGAACGCTACGCAGGGCAAAAGCGGTTCTCGTCCTCCGTGCTTGCTTTTTCTCAGAAAGAGCCGTGGTGTGCGATTTCGCCGGAAAACGCGTTTTCGGCCGAAAACGTGTACGTTTGCACTTCCCCGCCACAGGGAAGCTGCTAGCCGGGAATTCTCTGCCTGGTTCTACCCGCTGCCCGGAACGCTACGCAGGGCAAAAGCGGTTCTCGTCCTCCGTGCTTGCTTTTTCTCAGAAAGAGCCGTGGTGTGCGATTTCGCCGGAAAACGCGTTTTCGGCCGAAAACGTGTACGTTTGCACTTCCCCGCCACAGGGAAGCTGCTAGCCGGGAATTCTCTGCCTGGTTCTACCCGCTGCCCGGAACGCTACGCAGGGCAAAAGCGGTTCTCGTCCTCCGTGCTTGCTTTTTCTCAGAAAGAGCCGTGGTGTGCGATTTCGCCGGAAAACGCGTTTTCGGCCGAAAACGTGTACGTTTGCACTTCCCCGCCACAGGGAAGCTGCTAGCCGGGAATTCTCTGCCTGGTTCTACCCGCTGCCCGGAACGCTACGCAGGGCAAAAGCGGTTCTCGTCCTCCGTGCTTGCTTTTTCTCAGAAGGAGCCGTGGTGTGCGTTTTCGCCGGAAAACGCGTTTTCGGCCGAAAACGTGTACGTTTGCACTTCCCCGCCACAGGGAAGCTGCTAGCCGGGAATTCTCTGCCTGGTTCTACCCGCTGCCCGGAACGCTACGCAGGGCAAAAGCGGTTCTCGTCCTCCGTGCTTGCTTTTTCTCAGAAAGAGCCGTGGTGTGCGATTTCGCCGGAAAACGCGTTTTCGGCCGAAAACGTGTACGTTTGCACTTCCCCGCCACAGGGAAGCTGCTAGCCGGGAATTCTCTGCCTGGTTCTACCCGCTGCCCGGAACGCTACGCAGGGCAAAAGCGGTTCTCGCCCTCCGTGCTTGCTTTTTCTCAGAAACAGCCGTGGTGTGCGTTTTCGCCGGAAAACGCGTTTTCGGCCGAAAACGTGTACGTTTGCACTTCCCCGCCACAGGGAAGCTGCTAGCCGGGAATTCTCTGCCTGGTTCTACCCGCTGCCCGGAACGCTACGCAGGGCAAAAGCGGTTCTCGTCCTCCGTGCTTGCTTTTTCTCAGAAAGAGCCGTGGTGTGCCTTTTCGCCGGAAAACGCGTTTTCGGCCGAAAACGTGTACGTTTGCACTTCCCCGCCACAGGGAAGCTGCTAGCCGGGAATTCTCTGCCTGGTTCTACCCGCTGCCCGGAACGCTACGCAGGGCAAAAGCGGTTCTCGTCCTCCGTGCTTGCTTTTTCTCAGAAAGAGCCGTGGTGTGCCTTTTCGCCGGAAAACGCGTTTTCGGCCGAAAACGTGTACGTTTGCACTTCCCCGCCGCAGGGAAGCTGCTAGCCGGGAATTCTCTGCCTGGTTCTACCCGCTGCCCGGAACGCTACGCAGGGCAAAAGCGGTTCTCGTCCTCCGTGCTTGCTTTTTCTCAGAAAGAGCCGTGGTGTGCGATTTCGCCGGAAAACGCGTTTTCGGCCGAAAACGTGTACGTTTGCACTTCCCCGCCACAGGGAAGCTGCTAGCCGGGAATTCTCTGCCTGGTTCTACCCGCTGCCCGGAACGCTACGCAGGGCAAAAGCGGTTCTCGTCCTCCGTGCTTGCTTTTTCTCAGAAAGAGCCGTGGTGTGCGATTTCGCCGGAAAACGCGTTTTCGGCGAAAACGTGTACGTTTGCACTTCCCCGCCACAGGGAAGCTGCTAGCCGGGAATTCTCTGCCTGGTTCTACCCGCTGCCCGGAACGCTACGCAGGGCAAAAGCGGTTCTCGTCCTCCGTGCTTGCTTTTTCTCAGAAAGAGCCGTGGTGTGCGATTTCGCCGGAAAACGCGTTTTCGGCCGAAAACGTGTACGTTTGCACTTCCCCGCCACAGGGAAGCTGCTAGCCGGGAATTCTCTGCCTGGTTCTACCCGCTGCCCGGAACGCTACGCAGGGCAAAAGCGGTTCTCGTCCTCCGTGCTTGCTTTTTCTCAGAAGGAGCCGTGGTGTGCGTTTTCGCCGGAAAACGCGTTTTCGGCCGAAAACGTGTACGTTTGCACTTCCCCGCCACAGGGAAGCTGCTAGCCGGGAATTCTCTGCCTGGTTCTACCCGCTGCCCGGAACGCTACGCAGGGCAAAAGCGGTTCTCGTCCTCCGTGCTTGCTTTTTCTCAGAAAGAGCCGTGGTGTGCGATTTCGCCGGAAAACGCGTTTTCGGCCGAAAACGTGTACGTTTGCACTTCCCCGCCACAGGGAAGCTGCTAGCCGGGAATTCTCTGCCTGGTTCTACCCGCTGCCCGGAACGCTACGCAGGGCAAAAGCGGTTCTCGCCCTCCGTGCTTGCTTTTTCTCAGAAACAGCCGTGGTGTGCGTTTTCGCCGGAAAACGCGTTTTCGGCCGAAAACGTGTACGTTTGCACTTCCCCGCCACAGGGAAGCTGCTAGCCGGGAATTCTCTGCCTGGTTCTACCCGCTGCCCGGAACGCTACGCAGGGCAAAAGCGGTTCTCGTCCTCCGTGCTTGCTTTTTCTCAGAAAGAGCCGTGGTGTGCCTTTTCGCCGGAAAACGCGTTTTCGGCCGAAAACGTGTACGTTTGCACTTCTCCGCCACAGGGAAGCTGCTAGCCGGGAATTCTCTGCCTGGTTCTACCCGCTGCCCGGAACGCTACGCAGGGCAAAAGCGGTTCTCGTCCTCCGTGCTTGCTTTTTCTCAGAAAGAGCCGTGGTGTGCCTTTTCGCCGGAAAACGCATTTTCGGCCGAAAACGTGTACGTTTGCACTTCCCCGCCGCAGGGAAGCTGCTAGCCGGGAATTCTCTGCCTGGTTCTACCCGCTGCCCGGAACGCTACGCAGGGCAAAAGCGGTTCTCGTCCTCCGTGCTTGCTTTTTCTCAGAAAGAGCCGTGGTGTGCGTTTTCGCCGGAAAACGCGTTTTCGGCCGAAAACGTGTGCGTTTGCACTTCCCCGCCGCAGGGAACCTGCTAGCCGGGAATTCTCTGCCTGGTTCTACCCGCTGCCCGGAACGCTACGCAGGGCAAAAGCGGTTCTCGTCCTCCGTGCTTGCTTTTTCTCAGAAAGAGCCGTGGTGTGCGATTTCGCCGGAAAACGCGTTTTCGGCCGAAAACGTGTACGTTTGCACTTCCCCGCCACAGGGAAGCTGCTAGCCGGGAATTCTCTGCCTGGTTCTACCCGCTGCCCGGAACGCTACGCAGGGCAAAAGCGGTTCTCGTCCTCCGTGCTTGCTTTTTCTCAGAAAGAGCCGTGGTGTGCGTTTTCGCCGGAAAACGCGTTTTCGGCCGAAAACGTGTACGTTTGCACTTCCCCGCCACAGGGAAGCTGCTAGCCGGGAATTCTCTGCCTGGTTCTACCCGCTGCCCGGAACGCTACGCAGGGCAAAAGCGGTTCTCGTCCTCCGTGCTTGCTTTTTCTCAGAAAGAGCCGTGGTGTGCGATTTCGCCGGAAAACGCGTTTTCGGCCGAAAACGTGTACGTTTGCACTTCCCCGCCACAGGGAAGCTGCTAGCCGGGAATTCTCTGCCTGGTTCTACCCGCTGCCCGGAACGCTACGCAGGGCAAAAGCGGTTCTCGTCCTCCGTGCTTGCTTTTTCTCAGAAGGAGCCGTGGTGTGCGTTTTCGCCGGAAAACGCGTTTTCGGCCGAAAACGTGTACGTTTGCACTTCCCCGCCACAGGGAAGCTGCTAGCCGGGAATTCTCTGCCTGGTTCTACCCGCTGCCCGGAACGCTACGCAGGGCAAAAGCGGTTCTCGTCCTCCGTGCTTGCTTTTTCTCAGAAAGAGCCGTGGTGTTCGTTTTCGCCGGAAAACGCGTTTTCGGCCGAAAACGTGTACGTTTGCACTTCCCCGCCACAGGGAAGCTGCTAGCCGGGAATTCTCTGCCTGGTTCTACCCGCTGCCCGGAACGCTACGCAGGGCAAAAGCGGTTCTCGCCCTCCGTGCTTGCTTTTTCTCAGAAACAGCCGTGGTGTGCGTTTTCGCCGGAAAACGCGTTTTCGGCCGAAAACGTGTACGTTTGCACTTCCCCGCCACAGGGAAGCTGCTAGCCGGGAATTCTCTGCCTGGTTCTACCCGCTGCCCGGAACGCTACGCAGGGCAAAAGCGGTTCTCGTCCTCCGTGCTTGCTTTTTCTCAGAAAGAGCCGTGGTGTGCCTTTTCGCCGGAAAACGCGTTTTCGGCCGAAAACGTGTACGTTTGCACTTCCCCGCCACAGGGAAGCTGCTAGCCGGGAATTCTCTGCCTGGTTCTACCCGCTGCCCGGAACGCTACGCAGGGCAAAAGCGGTTCTCGTCCTCCGTGCTTGCTTTTTCTCAGAAAGAGCCGTGGTGTGCCTTTTCGCCGGAAAACGCATTTTCGGCCGAAAACGTGTACGTTTGCACTTCCCCGCCGCAGGGAAGCTGCTAGCCGGGAATTCTCTGCCTGGTTCTACCCGCTGCCCGGAACGCTACGCAGGGCAAAAGCGGTTCTCGTCCTCCGTGCTTGCTTTTTCTCAGAAAGAGCCGTGGTGTGCGTTTTCGCCGGAAAACGCGTTTTCGGCCGAAAACGTGTGCGTTTGCACTTCCCCGCCGCAGGGAACCTGCTAGCCGGGAATTCTCTGCCTGGTTCTACCCGCTGCCCGGAACGCTACGCAGGGCAAAAGCGGTTCTCGTCCTCCGTGCTTGCTTTTTCTCAGAAAGAGCCGTGGTGTGCGATTTCGCCGGAAAACGCGTTTTCGGCCGAAAACGTGTACGTTTGCACTTCCCCGCCACAGGGAAGCTGCTAGCCGGGAATTCTCTGCCTGGTTCTACCCGCTGCCCGGAACGCTACGCAGGGCAAAAGCGGTTCTCGTCCTCCGTGCTTGCTTTTTCTCAGAAAGAGCCGTGGTGTGCGTTTTCGCCGGAAAACGCGTTTTCGGCCGAAAACGTGTACGTTTGCACTTCCCCGCCACAGGGAAGCTGCTAGCCGGGAATTCTCTGCCTGGTTCTACCCGCTGCCCGGAACGCTACGCAGGGCAAAAGCGGTTCTCGTCCTCCGTGCTTGCTTTTTCTCAGAGAGAGCCGTGGTGTTCGTTTTCGCCGGAAAACGCGTTTTCGGCCGAAAACGTGTACGTTTGCACTTCCCCGCCACAGGGAAGCTGCTAGCCGGGAATTCTCTGCCTGGTTCTACCCGCTGCCCGGAACGCTACGCAGGGCAAAAGCGGTTCTCGTCCTCCGTGCTTGCTTTTTCTCACAAAGAGCCGTGGTGTGCGATTTCGCCGGAAAACGCGTTTTCGGCCGAAAACGTGTACGTTTGCACTTCCCCGCCACAGGGAAGCTGCTAGCCGGGAATTCTCTGCCTGGTTCTACCCGCTGCCCGGAACGCTACGCAGGGCAAAAGCGGTTCTCGTCCTCCGTGCTTGCTTTTTCTCAGAAAGAGCCGTGGTGTGCGATTTCGCCGGAAAACGCGTTTTCGGCCGAAAACGTGTACGTTTGCACTTCCCCGCCACAGGGAAGCTGCTAGCCGGGAATTCTCTGCCTGGTTCTACCCGCTGCCCGGAACGCTACGCAGGGCAAAAGCGGTTCTCGTCCTCCGTGCTTGCTTTTTCTCAGAAAGAGCCGTGGTGTGCGTTTTCGCCGGAAAACGCGTTTTCGGCCGAAAACGTGTACGTTTGCACTTCCCCGCCACAGGGAAGCTGCTAGCCGGGAATTCTCTGCCTGGTTCTACCCGCTGCCCGGAACGCTACGCAGGGCAAAAGCGGTTCTCGTCCTCCGTGCTTGCTTTTTCTCAGAAAGAGCCGTGGTGTGCGATTTCGCCGGAAAACGCGTTTTCGGCCGAAAACGTGTACGTTTGCACTTCCCCGCCACAGGGAAGCTGCTAGCCGGGAATTCTCTGCCTGGTTCTACCCGCTGCCCGGAACGCTACGCAGGGCAAAAGCGGTTCTCGTCCTCCGTGCTTGCTTTTTCTCAGAAAGAGCCGTGGTGTGCGATTTCGCCGGAAAACGCGTTTTCGGCCGAAAACGTGTACGTTTGCACTTCCCCGCCACAGGGAAGCTGCTAGCCGGGAATTCTCTGCCTGGTTCTACCCGCTGCCCGGAACGCTACGCAGGGCAAAAGCGGTTCTCGTCCTCCGTGCTTGCTTTTTCTCAGAAAGAGCCGTGGTGTGCGTTTTCGCCGGAAAACGCGTTTTCGGCCGAAAACGTGTACGTTTGCACTTCCCCGCCACAGGGAAGCTGCTAGCCGGGAATTCTCTGCCTGGTTCTACCCGCTGCCCGGAACGCTACGCAGGGCAAAAGCGGTTCTCGTCCTCCGTGCTTGCTTTTTCTCAGAAAGAGCCGTGGTGTGCGTTTTCGCCGGAAAACGCGTTTTCGGCCGAAAACGTGTACGTTTGCACTTCCCCGCCACAGGGAAGCTGCTAGCCGGGAATTCTCTGCCTGGTTCTACCCGGTGCCCGGAACGCTACGCAGGGCAAAAGCGGTTCTCGTCCTCCGTGCTTGCTTTTTCTCAGAAAGAGCCGTGGTGTGCGATTTCGCCGGAAAACGCGTTTTCGGCCGAAAACGTGTACGTTTGCACTTCCCCGCCACAGGGAAGCTGCTAGCCGGGAATTCTCTGCCTGGTTCTACCCGCTGCCCGGAACGCTACGCAGGGCAAAAGCGGTTCTCGTCCTCCGTGCTTGCTTTTTCTCAGAAACAGCCGTGGTGTGCGATTTCGCCGGAAAACGCGTTTTCGGCCGAAAACGTGTACGTTTGCACTTCCCCGCCACAGGGAAGCTGCTAGCCGGGAATTCTCTGCCTGGTTCTACCCGCTGCCCGGAACGCTACGCAGGGCAAAAGCGGTTCTCGTCCTCCGTGCTTGCTTTTTCTCAGAAAGAGCCGTGGTGTGCGATTTCGCCGGAAAACGCGTTTTCGGCCGAAAACGTGTACGTTTGCACTTCCCCGCCACAGGGAAGCTGCTAGCCGGGAATTCTCTGCCTGGTTCTACCCGCTGCCCGGAACGCTACGCAGGGCAAAAGCGGTTCTCGTCCTCCGTGCTTGCTTTTTCTCAGAAAGAGCCGTGGTGTGCGTTTTCGCCGGAAAACGCGTTTTCGGCCGAAAACGTGTACGTTTGCACTTCCCCGCCACAGGGAAGCTGCTAGCCGGGAATTCTCTGCCTGGTTCTACCCGCTGCCCGGAACGCTACGCAGGGCAAAAGCGGTTCTCGTCCTCCGTGCTTGCTTTTTCTCAGAAAGAGCCGTGGTGTGCGTTTTCGCCGGAAAACGCGTTTTCGGCCGAAAACGTGTACGTTTGCACTTCCCCGCCACAGGGAAGCTGCTAGCCGGGAATTCTCTGCCTGGTTCTACCCGCTGCCCGGAACGCTACGCAGGGCAAAAGCGGTTCTCGTCCTCCGTGCTTGCTTTTTCTCAGAAAGAGCCGTGGTGTGCGTTTTCGCCGGAAAACGCGTTTTCGGCCGAAAACGTGTACGTTTGCACTTCCCCGCCGCAGGGAAGCTGCTAGCCGGGAATTCTCTGCCTGGTTCTACCCGCTGCCCGGAACGCTACGCAGGGCAAAAGCGGTTCTCGTCCTCCGTGCTTGCTTTTTCTCAGAAAGAGCCGTGGTGTGCGATTTCGCCGGAAAACGCGTTTTCGGCCGAAAACGTGTACGTTTGCACTTCCCCGTCGCAGGGAAGCTGCTAGCCGGGAATTCTCTGCCTGGTTCTACCCGCTGCCCGGAACGCTACGCAGGGCAAAAGCGGTTCTCGTCCTCCGTGCTTGCTTTTTCTCAGAAAGAGCCGTGGTGTGCGTTTTCGCCGGAAAACGCGTTTTCGGCCGAAAACGTGTACGTTTGCACTTCCCCGCCACAGGGAAGCTGCTAGCCGGGAATTCTCTGCCTGGTTCTACCCGCTGCCCGGAACGCTACGCAGGGCAAAAGCGGTTCTCGTCCTCCGTGCTTGCTTTTTCTCAGAAAGAGCCGTGGTGTGCGTTTTCGCCGGAAAACGCGTTTTCGGCCGAAAACGTGTACGTTTGCACTTCCCCGCCACAGGGAAGCTGCTAGCCGGGAATTCTCTGCCTGGTTCTACCCGCTGCCCGGAACGCTACGCAGGGCAAAAGCGGTTCTCGTCCTCCGTGCTTGCTTTTTCTCAGAAAGAGCCGTGGTGTGCGTTTTCGCCGGAAAACGCGTTTTCGGCCGAAAACGTGTACGTTTGCACTTCCCCGCCACAGGGAAGCTGCTAGCCGGGAATTCTCTGCCTGGTTCTACCCGCTGCCCGGAACGCTACGCAGGGCAAAAGCGGTTCTCGTCCTCCGTGCTTGCTTTTTCTCAGAAAGAGCCGTGGTGTGCGATTTCGCCGGAAAACGCGTTTTCGGCCGAAAACGTGTACGTTTGCACTTCCCCGCCACAGGGAAGCTGCTAGCCGGGAATTCTCTGCCTGGTTCTACCCGCTGCCCGGAACGCTACGCAGGGCAAAAGCGGTTCTCGTCCTCCGTGCTTGTTTTTTCTCAGAAAGAGCCGTGGTGTGCGATTTCGCCGGAAAACGCGTTTTCGGCTGAAAACGTGTACGTTTGCACTTCCCCGCCACAGGGAAGCTGCTAGCCGGGAATTCTCTGCCTGGTTCTACCCGCTGCCCGGAACGCAACGCAGGGCAAAAGCGGTTCTCGTCCTCCGTGCTTGCTTTTTCTCAGAAAGAGCCGTGGTGTGCCTTTTCGCCGGAAAACGCGTTTTCGGCCGAAAACGTGTACGTTTGCACTTCCCCGCCACAGGGAAGCTGCTAGCCGGGAATTCTCTGCCTGGTTCTACCCGCTGCCCGGAACGCTACGCAGGGCAAAAGCGGTTCTCGTCCTCCGTGCTTGCTTTTTCTCAGAAAGAGCCGTGGTGTGCGATTTCGCCGGAAAACGCGTTTTCGGCCGAAAACGTGTACGTTTGCACTTCCCCGCCACAGGGAAGCTGCTAGCCGGGAATTCTCTGCCTGGTTCTACCCGCTGCCCGGAACGCTACGCAGGGCAAAAGCGGTTCTCGTCCTCCGTGCTTGCTTTTTCTCAGAAAGAGCCGTGGTGTGCGTTGTCGCCGGAAAACGCGTTTTCGGCCGAAAACGTGTACGTTTGCACTTCCCCGCCACAGGGAAGCTGCTAGCCGGGAATTCTCTGCCTGGTTCTACCCGCTGCCCGGAACGCTACGCAGGGCAAAAGCGGTTCTCGTCCTCCGTGCTTGCTTTTTCTCAGAAAGAGCCGTGGTGTGCGTTTTCGCGGGAAAACGCGTTTTCGGCCGAAAACGTGTACGTTTGCACTTCCCCGCCGCAGGGAACCTGCTAGCCGGGAATTCTCTGCCTGGTTCTACCCGCTGCCCGGAACGCTACGCAGGGCAAAAGCGGTTCTCGTCCTCCGTGCTTGCTTTTTCTCAGAAAGAGCCGTGGTGTGCGTTTTCGCCGGAAAACGCGTTTTCGGCCGAAAACGTGTACGTTTGCACTTCCCCGCCACAGGGAAGCTGCTAGCCGGGAATTCTCTGCCTGGTTCTACCCGCTGCCCGGAACGCTACGCAGGGCAAAAGCGGTTCTCGTCCTCCGTGCTTGCTTTTTCTCAGAAAGAGCCGTGGTGTGCGTTTTCGCCGGAAAACGCGTTTTCGGCCGAAAACGTGTACGTTTGCACTTCCCCGCCACAGGGAAGCTGCTAGCCGGGAATTCTCTGCCTGGTTCTACCCGCTGCCCGGAACGCTACGCAGGGCAAAAGCGGTTCTCGTCCTCCGTGCTTGCTTTTTCTCAGAAAGAGCCGTGGTGTTCGTTTTCGCCGGAAAACGCGTTTTCGGCCGAAAACGTGTACGTTTGCACTTCCCCGCCACAGGGAAGCTGCTAGCCGGGAATTCTCTGCCTGGTTCTACCCGCTGCCCGGAACGCTACGCAGGGCAAAAGCGGTTCTCGTCCTCCGTGCTTGCTTTTTCTCAGAAAGAGCCGTGGTGTGCGATTTCGCCGGAAAACGCGTTTTCGGCCGAAAACGTGTACGTTTGCACTTCCCCGCCACAGGGAAGCTGCTAGCCGGGAATTCTCTGCCTGGTTCTACCCGCTGCCCGGAACGCTACGCAGGGCAAAAGCGGTTCTCGTCCTCCGTGCTTGCTTTTTCTCAGAAAGAGCCGTGGTGTGCGTTTTCGCCGGAAAACGCGTTTTCGGCCGAAAACGTGTACGTTTGCACTTCCCCGCCACAGGGAAGCTGCTAGCCGGGAATTCTCTGCCTGGTTCTACCCGCTGCCCGGAACGCTACGCAGGGCAAAAGCGGTTCTCTTCCTCCGTGCTTGCTTTTTCTCAGAAAGAGCCGTGGTGTGCGTTGTCGCCGGAAAACGCGTTTTCGGCCGAAAACGTGTACGTTTGCACTTCCCCGCCACAGGGAAGCTGCTAGCCGGGAATTCTCTGCCTGGTTCTACCCGCTGCCCGGAACGCTACGCAGGGCAAAAGCGGTTCTCGTCCTCCGTGCTTGCTTTTTCTCAGAAAGAGCCGTGGTGTGCCTTTTCGCCGGAAAACGCGTTTTCGGCCGAAAACCTGTACGTTTGCACTTCCCCGCCACAGGGAAGCTGCTAGCCGGGAATTCTCTGCCTGGTTCTACCCGCTGCCCGGAACGCTACGCAGGGCAAAAGCGGTTCTCGTCCTCCGTGCTTGCTTTTTCTCAGAAAGAGCCGTGGTGTGCGTTTTCGCCGGAAAACGCGTTTTCGGCCGAAAACGTGTACGTTTGCACTTCCCCGCCGCAGGAAAGCTGCTAGCCGGGAATTCTCTGCCTGGTTCTACCCGCTGCCCGGAACGCTACGCAGGGCAAAAGCGGTTCTCGTCCTCCGTGCTTGCTTTTTCTCAGAAAGAGCCGTGGTGTGCGTTTTCGCCGGAAAACGCGTTTTCGGCCGAAAACGTGTACGTTTGCACTTCCCCGCCACAGGGAAGCTGCTAGCCGGGAATTCTCTGCCTGGTTCTACCCGCTGCCCGGAACGCTACGCAGGGCAAAAGCGGTTCTCGTCCTCCGTGCTTGCTTTTTCTCAGAAAGAGCCGTGGTGTGCGTTTTCGCCGGAAAACGCGTTTTCGGCCGAAAACGTGTACGTTTGCACTTCCCCGCCACAGGGAAGCTGCTAGCCGGGAATTCTCTGCCTGGTTCTACCCGCTGCCCGGAACGCTACGCAGGGCAAAAGCGGTTCTCGTCCTCCGTGCTTGCTTTTTCTCAGAAAGAGCCGTCGTGTGCGTTTTCGCCGGAAAACGCGTTTTCGGCCGAAAACGTGTACGTTTGCACTTCCCCGCCACAGGGAAGCTGCTAGCCGGGAATTCTCTGCCTGGTTCTACCCGCTGCCCGGAACGCTACGCAGGGCAAAAGCGGTTCTCGTCCTCCGTGCTTGCTTTTTCTCAGAAAGAGCCGTGGTGTGCGTTTTCGCCGGAAAACGCGTTTTCGGCCGAAAACGTGTACGTTTGCACTTCCCCGCCACAGGGAAGCTGCTAGCCGGGAATTCTCTGCCTGGTTCTACCCGCTGCCCGGAACGCTACGCAGGGCAAAAGCGGTTCTCGTCCTCCGTGCTTGCTTTTTCTCAGAAAGAGCCGTGGTGTGCGATTTCGCCGGAAAACGCGTTTTCGGCCGAAAACGTGTACGTTTGCACTTCCCCGCCACAGGGAAGCTGCTAGCCGGGAATTCTCTGCCTGGTTCTACCCGCTGCCCGGAACGCTACGCAGGGCAAAAGCGGTTCTCGTCCTCCGTGCTTGCTTTTTCTCAGAAAGAGCCGTGGTGTGCGTTTTCGCCGGAAAACGCGTTTTCGGCCGAAAACGTGTACGTTTGCACTTCCCCGCCACAGGGAAGCTGCTAGCCGGGAATTCTCTGCCTGGTTCTACCCGCTGCCCGGAACGCTACGCAGGGCAAAAGCGGTTCTCGTCCTCCGTGCTTGCTTTTTCTCAGAAAGAGCCGTGGTGTGCGATTTCGCCGGAAAACGCGTTTTCGGCCGAAAACGTGTACGTTTGCACTTCCCCGCCACAGGGAAGCTGCTAGCCGGGAATTCTCTGCCTGGTTCTACCCGCTGCCCGGAACGCTACGCAGGGCAAAAGCGGTTCTCGTCCTCCGTGCTTGTTTTTTCTCAGAAAGAGCCGTGGTGTGCGTTTTCGCCGGAAAACGCGTTTTCGGCCGAAAACGTGTACGTTTGCACTTCCCCGCCACAGGGAAGCTGCTAGCCGGGAATTCTCTGCCTGGTTCTACCCGCTGCCCGGAACGCTACGCAGGGCAAAAGCGGTTCTCGTCCTCCGTGCTTGCTTTTTCTCAGAAAGAGCCGTGGTGTGCGTTTTCGCCGGAAAACGCGTTTTCGGCCGAAAACGTGTACGTTTGCACTTCCCCGCCACAGGGAAGCTGCTAGCCGGGAATTCTCTGCCTGGTTCTACCCGCTGCCCGGAACGCTACGCAGGGCAAAAGCGGTTCTCGTCCTCCGTGCTTGCTTTTTCTCAGAAAGAGCCGTGGTGTGCGTTTTCGCCGGAAAACGCGTTTTCGGCCGAAAACGTGTACGTTTGCACTTCCCCGCCACAGGGAAGCTGCTAGCCGGGAATTCTCTGCCTGGTTCTACCCGCTGCCCGGAACGCTACGCAGGGCAAAAGCGGTTCTCGTCCTCCGTGCTTGCTTTTTCTCAGAGAGAGCCGTGGTGTTCGTTTTCGCCGGAAAACGCGTTTTCGGCCGAAAACGTGTACGTTTGCACTTCCCCGCCACAGGGAAGCTGCTAGCCGGGAATTCTCTGCCTGGTTCTACCCGCTGCCCGGAACGCTACGCAGGGCAAAAGCGGTTCTCGTCCTCCGTGCTTGCTTTTTCTCAGAAACAGCCGTGGTGTGCGATTTCGCCGGAAAACGCGTTTTCGGCCGAAAACGTGTACGTTTGCACTTCCCCGCCACAGGGAAGCTGCTAGCCGGGAATTCTCTGCCTGGTTCTACCCGCTGCCCGGAACGCTACGCAGGGCAAAAGCGGTTCTCGTCCTCCGTGCTTGCTTTTTCTCAGAGAGAGCCGTGGTGTTCGTTTTCGCCGGAAAACGCGTTTTCGGCCGAAAACGTGTACGTTTGCACTTCCCCGCCACAGGGAAGCTGCTAGCCGGGAATTCTCTGCCTGGTTCTACCCGCTGCCCGGAACGCTACGCAGGGCAAAAGCGGTTCTCGTCCTCCGTGCTTGTTTTTTCTCAGAAAGAGCCGTGGTGTGCGATTTCGCCGGAAAACGCGTTTTCGGCCGAAAACGTGTACGTTTGCACTTCCCCGCCACAGGGAAGCTGCTAGCCGGGAATTCTCTGCCTGGTTCTACCCGCTGCCCGGAACGCTACGCAGGGCAAAAGCGGTTCTCGTCCTCCATGCTTGCTTTTTCTCAGAAAGAGCCGTGGTGTGCGTTTTCGCCGGAAAACGCTTTTTCGGCCGAAAACGTGTACGTTTGCACTTCCCCGCCACAGGGAAGCTGCTAGCCGGGAATTCTCTGCCTGGTTCTACCCGCTGCCCGGAACGCTACGCAGGGCAAAAGCGGTTCTCGTCCTCCGTGCTTGCTTTTTCTCAGAGAGAGCCGTGGTGTTCGTTTTCGCCGGAAAACGCGTTTTCGGCCGAAAACGTGTACGTTTGCACTTCCCCGCCACAGGGAAGCTGCTAGCCGGGAATTCTCTGCCTGGTTCTACCCGCTGCCCGGAACGCTACGCAGGGCAAAAGCGGTTCTCGTCCTCCGTGCTTGCTTTTTCTCAGAGAGAGCCGTGGTGTTCGTTTTCGCCGGAAAACGCGTTTTCGGCCGAAAACGTGTACGTTTGCACTTCCCCGCCACAGGGAAGCTGCTAGCCGGGAATTCTCTGCCTGGTTCTACCCGCTGCCCGGAACGCTACGCAGGGCAAAAGCGGTTCTCGTCCTCCGTGCTTGCTTTTTCTCAGAAAGAGCCGTGGTGTTCGTTTTCGCCGGAAAACGCGTTTTCGGCCGAAAACGTGTACGTTTGCACTTCCCCGCCACAGGGAAGCTGCTAGCCGGGAATTCTCTGCCTGGTTCTACCCGCTGCCCGGAACGCTACGCAGGGCAAAAGCGGTTCTCGTCCTCCGTGCTTGCTTTTTCTCAGAAAGAGCCGTGGTGTGCGATTTCGCCGGAAAACGCGTTTTCGGCCGAAAACGTGTACGTTTGCACTTCCCCGCCACAGGGAAGCTGCTAGCCGGGAATTCTCTGCCTGGTTCTACCCGCTGCCCGGAACGCTACGCAGGGCAAAAGCGGTTCTCGTCCTCCGTGCATGCTTTTTCTCAGAGAGAGCCGTGGTGTTCGTTTTCGCCGGAAAACGCGTTTTCGGCCGAAAACGTGTACGTTTGCACTTCCCCGCCACAGGGAAGCTGCTAGCCGGGAATTCTCTGCCTGGTTCTACCCGCTGCCCGGAACGCTACGCAGGGCAAAAGCGGTTCTCGTCCTCCGTGCTTGCTTTTTCTCAGAAAGAGCCGTGGTGTGCCTTTTCGCCGGAAAAGGCGTTTTCGGCCGAAAACGTGTACGTTTGCACTTCCCCGCCACAGGGAAGCTGCTAGCCGGGAATTCTCTGCCTGGTTCTACCCGCTGCCCGGAACGCTACGCAGGGCAAAAGCGGTTCTCGTCCTCCGTGCTTGCTTTTTCTCAGAAAGAGCCGTGGTGTGCGATTTCGCCGGAAAACGCGTTTTCGGCCGAAAACGTGTACGTTTGCACTTCCCCGCCACAGGGAAGCTGCTAGCCGGGAATTCTCTGCCTGGGTCTACCCGCTGCCCGGAACGCTACGCAGAGCAAAAGCGGTTCTCGTCCTCCGTGCTTGTTTTTTCTCAGAAAGAGCCGTGGTGTGCGTTTTCGCCGGAAAACGCGTTTTCGGCCGAAAACGTGTACGTTTGCACTTCCCCGCCACAGGGAAGCTGCTAGCCGGGAATTCTCTGCCTGGTTCTACCCGCTGCCCGGAACGCTACGCAGGGCAAAAGCGGTTCTCGTCCTCCGTGCTTGCTTTTTCTCAGAAAGAGCCGTGGTGTGCGTTTTCGCTGGAAAACGCGTTTTCGGCTGAAAACGTGTACGTTTGCACTTCCCCGCCACAGGGAAGCTGCTAGCCGGGAATTCTCTGCCTGGTTCTACCCGCTGCCCGGAACGCTACGCAGGGCAAAAGCGGTTCTCGTCCTCCGTGCTTGCTTTTTCTCAGAAAGAGCCGTGGTGTTCGTTTTCGCCGGAAAACGCGTTTTCGGCCGAAAACGTGTACGTTTGCACTTCCCCACCACAGGGAAGCTGCTAGCCGGGAATTCTCTGCCTGGTTCTACCCGCTGCCCGGAACGCTACGCAGGGCAAAAGCGGTTCTCGTCCTCCGTGCTTGCTTTTTCTCAGAAAGAGCCGTGGTGTTCGTTTTCGCCGGAAAACGCGTTTTCGGCCGAAAACGTGTACGTTTGCACTTCCCCGCCACAGGGAAGCTGCTAGCCGGGAATTCTCTGCCTGGTTCTACCCGCTGCCCGGAACGCTACGCAGGGCAAAAGCGGTTCTCGTCCTCCGTGCTTGCTTTTTCTCAGAAAGAGCCGTGGTGTGCGATTTCGCCGGAAAACGCGTTTTCGGCCGAAAACGTGTACGTTTGCACTTCCCCGCCACAGGGAAGCTGCTAGCCGGGAATTCTCTGCCTGGTTCTACCCGCTGCCCGGAACGCTACGCAGGGCAAAAGCGGTTCTCGTCCTCCGTGCTTGCTTTTTCTCAGAAAGAGCCGTGGTGTTCGTTTTCGCCGGAAAACGCGTTTTCGGCCGAAAACGTGTACGTTTGCACTTCCCCGCCACAGGGAAGCTGCTAGCCGGGAATTCTCTGCCTGGTTCTACCCGCTGCCCGGAACGCTACGCAGGGCAAAAGCGGTTCTCGTCCTCCGTGCTTGCTTTTTCTCAGAAAGAGCCGTGGTGTTCGTTTTCGCCGGAAAACGCGTTTTCGGCCGAAAACGTGTACGTTTGCACTTCCCCGCCACAGGGAAGCTGCTAGCCGGGAATTCTCTGCCTGGTTCTACCCGCTGCCCGGAACGCTACGCAGGGCAAAAGCGGTTCTCGTCCTCCGTGCTTGCTTTTTCTCAGAGAGAGCCGTGGTGTGCGTTTTCGCCGGAAAACGTGTACGTTTGCACTTCCCCGCCACAGGGAAGCTGCTAGCCGGGAATTCTCTGCCTGGTTCTACCCGCTGCCCGGAACGCTACGCAGGGCAAAAGCGGTTCTCGTCCTCCGTGCTTGCTTTTTCTCAGAAAGAGCCGTGGTGTGCGTTTTCGCCGGAAAACGCGTTTTCGGCCGAAAACGTGTACGATTGCACTTCCCCGCCGCAGGGAAGCTGCTAGCCGGGAATTCTCTGCCTGGTTCTACCCGCTGCCCGGAACGCTACGCAGGGCAAAAGCGGTTCTCGTCCTCCGTGCTTGCTTTTTCTCAGAGAGAGCCGTGGTGTGCGTTTTCGCCGGAAAACGTGTACGTTTGCACTTCCCCGCCACAGGGAAGCTGCTAGCCGGGAATTCTCTGCCTGGTTCTACCCGCTGCCCGGAACGCTACGCAGGGCAAAAGCGGTTCTCGTCCTCCGTGCTTGCTTTTTCTCAGAGAGAGCCGTGGTGTGCGTTTTCGCCGGAAAACGTGTACGTTTGCACTTCCCCGCCACAGGGAAGCTGCTAGCCGGGAATTCTCTGCCTGGTTCTACCCGCTGCCCGGAACGCTACGCAGGGCAAAAGCGGTTCTCGTCCTCCGTGCTTGCTTTTTCTCAGAAAGAGCCGTGGTGTGCGTTTTCGCCGGAAAACGCGTTTTCGGCCGAAAACGTGTACGATTGCACTTCCCCGCCGCAGGGAAGCTGCTAGCCGGGAATTCTCTGCCTGGTTCTACCCGCTGCCCGGAACGCTACGCAGGGCAAAAGCGGTTCTCGTCCTCCGTGCTTGCTTTTTCTCAGAAAGAGCCGTGGTGTTCGTTTTCGCCGGAAAACGCGTTTTCGGCCGAAAACGTGTACGTTTGCACTTCCCCGCCACAGGGAAGCTGCTAGCCGGGAATTCTCTGCCTGGTTCTACCCGCTGCCCGGAACGCTACGCAGGGCAAAAGCGGTTCTCGTCCTCCGTGCTTGCTTTTTCTCAGAAAGAGCCGTGGTGTTCGTTTTCGCCGGAAAACGCGTTTTCGGCCGAAAACGTGTACGTTTGCACTTCCCCGCCACAGGGAAGCTGCTAGCCGGGAATTCTCTGCCTGGTTCTACCCGCTGCCCGGAACGCTACGCAGGGCAAAAGCGGTTCTCGTCCTCCGTGCTTGCTTTTTCTCAGAGAGAGCCGTGGTGTGCGTTTTCGCCGGAAAACGTGTACGTTTGCACTTCCCCGCCACAGGGAAGCTGCTAGCCGGGAATTCTCTGCCTGGTTCTACCCGCTGCCCGGAACGCTACGCAGGGCAAAAGCGGTTCTCGTCCTCCGTGCTTGCTTTTTCTCAGAAAGAGCCGTGGTGTGCGTTTTCGCCGGAAAACGCGTTTTCGGCCGAAAACGTGTACGATTGCACTTCCCCGCCGCAGGGAAGCTGCTAGCCGGGAATTCTCTGCCTGGTTCTACCCGCTGCCCGGAACGCTACGCAGGGCAAAAGCGGTTCTCGTCCTCCGTGCTTGCTTTTTCTCAGAAAGAGCCGTGGTGTGCGATTTCGCCGGAAAACGCGTTTTCGGCCGAAAACGTGTACGTTTGCACTTCCCCGCCACAGGGAAGCTGCTAGCCGGGAATTCTCTGCCTGGTTCTACCCGCTGCCCGGAACGCTACGCAGGGCAAAAGCGGTTCTCGTCCTCCGTGCTTGCTTTTTCTCAGAAAGAGCCGTGGTGTGCGTTTTCGCCGGAAAACGCGTTTTCGGCCGAAAACGTGTACGTTTGCACTTCCCCGCCACAGGGAAGCTGCTAGCCGGGAATTCTCTGCCTGGTTCTACCCGCTGCCCGGAACGCTACGCAGGGCAAAAGCGGTTCTCGTCCTCCGTGCTTGCTTTTTCTCAGAGAGAGCCGTGGTGTTCGTTTTCGCCGGAAAACGCGTTTTTGGCCGAAAACGTGTACGTTTGCACTTCCCCGCCACAGGGAAGCTGCTAGCCGGGAATTCTCTGCCTGGTTCTACCCGCTGCCCGGAACGCTACGCAGGGCAAAAGCGGTTCTCGTCCTCCGTGCTTGCTTTTTCTCAGAAAGAGCCGTGGTGTTCGTTTTCGCCGGAAAACGCGTTTTCGGCCGAAAACGTGTACGTTTGCACTTCCCCGCCACAGGGAAGCTGCTAGCCGGGAATTCTCTGCCTGGTTCTACCCGCTGCCCGGAACGCTACGCAGGGCAAAAGCGGTTCTCGTCCTCCGTGCTTGCTTTTTCTCAGAAAGAGCCGTGGTGTGCGATTTCGCCGGAAAACGCGTTTTCGGCCGAAAACGTGTACGTTTGCACTTCCCCGCCACAGGGAAGCTGCTAGCCGGGAATTCTCTGCCTGGTTCTACCCGCTGCCCGGAACGCTACGCAGGGCAAAAGCGGTTCTCGTCCTCCGTGCTTGTTTTTTCTCAGAAAGAGCCGTGGTGTGCGATTTCGCCGGAAAACGCGTTTTCGGCCGAAAACGTGTACGTTTGCACTTCCCCGCCACAGGGAAGCTGCTAGCCGGGAATTCTCTGCCTGGTTCTACCCGCTGCCCGGAACGCTACGCAGGGCAAAAGCGGTTCTCGTCCTCCGTGCTTGTTTTTTCTCAGAAAGAGCCGTGGTGTGCGATTTCGCCGGAAAACGCGTTTTCGGCCGAAAACGTGTACGTTTGCACTTCCCCGCCACAGGGAAGCTGCTAGCCGGGAATTCTCTGCCTGGTTCTACCCGCTGCCCGGAACGCTACGCAGGGCAAAAGCGGTTCTCGTCCTCCGTGCTTGCTTTTTCTCAGAAAGAGCCGTGGTGTGCGTTTTCGCTGGAAAACGCGTTTTCGGCCGAAAACGTGTACGTTTGCACTTCCCCGCCACAGGGAAGCTGCTAGCCGGGAATTCTCTGCCTGGTTCTACCCGCTGCCCGGAACGCTACGCAGGGCAAAAGCGGTTCTCGTCCTCCGTGCTTGCTTTTTCTCAGAAAGAGCCGTGGTGTGCGTTTTCGCCGGAAAACGCGTTTTCGGCCGAAAACGTGTACGTTTGCACTTCCCCGCCACAGGGAAGCTGCTAGCCGGGAATTCTCTGCCTGGTTCTACCCGCTGCCCGGAACGCTACGCAGGGCAAAAGCGGTTCTCGTCCTCCGTGCTTGCTTTTTCTCAGAAAGAGCCGTGGTGTGCGTTTTCGCCGGAAGACGCGTTTTCGGCCGAAAACGTGTACGTTTGCACTTCCCCGCCACAGGGAAGCTGCTAGCCGGGAATTCTCTGCCTGGTTCTACCCGCTGCCCGGAACGCTACGCAGGGCAAAAGCGGTTCTCGTCCTCCGTGCTTGCTTTTTCTCAGAAAGAGCCGTGGTGTGCGTTTTCGCCGGAAAACGCGTTTTCGGCCGAAAACGTGTACGTTTGCACTTCCCCGCCACAGGGAAGCTGCTAGCCGGGAATTCTCTGCCTGGTTCTACCCGCTGCCCGGAACGCTACGCAGGGCAAAAGCGGTTCTCGTCCTCCGTGCTTGCTTTTTCTCAGAAAGAGCCGTGGTGTGCGATTTCGCCGGAAAACGCGTTTTCGGCCGAAAACGTGTACGTTTGCACTTCCCCGCCACAGGGAAGCTGCTAGCCGGGAATTCTCTGCCTGGTTCTACCCGCTGCCCGGAACGCTACGCAGGGCAAAAGCGGTTCTCGTCCTCCGTGCTTGCTTTTTCTCAGAAAGAGCCGTGGTGTTCGTTTTCGCCGGAAAACGCGTTTTCGGCCGAAAACGTGTACGTTTGCACTTCCCCGCCACAGGGAAGCTGCTAGCCGGGAATTCTCTGCCTGGTTCTACCCGCTGCCCGGAACGCTACGCAGGGCAAAAGCGGTTCTCGTCCTCCGTGCTTGCTTTTTCTCAGAAAGAGCCGTGGTGTGCGTTTTCGCCGGAAAACGCGTTTTCGGCCGAAAACGTGTACGTTTGCACTTCCCCGCCACAGGGAAGCTGCTAGCCGGGAATTCTCTGCCTGGTTCTACCCGCTGCCCGGAACGCTACGCAGGGCAAAAGCGGTTCTCGTCCTCCGTGCTTGCTTTTTCTCAGAAAGAGCCGTGGTGTGCGTTTTCGCCGGAAAACGCGTTTTCGGCCGAAAACGTGTACGTTTGCACTTCCCCGCCACAGGGAAGCTGCTAGCCGGGAATTCTCTGCCTGGTTCTACCCGCTGCCCGGAACGCTACGCAGGGCAAAAGCGGTTCTCGTCCTCCGTGCTTGCTTTTTCTCAGAAAGAGCCGTGGTGTGCGTTTTCGCCGGAAAACGCGTTTTCGGCCGAAAACGTGTACGTTTGCACTTCCCCGCCACAGGGAAGCTGCTAGCCGGGAATTCTCTGCCTGGTTCTACCCGCTGCCCGGAACGCTACGCAGGGCAAAAGCGGTTCTCGTCCTCCGTGCTTGCTTTTTCTCAGAAAGAGCCGTGGTGTGCGATTTCGCCGGAAAACGCGTTTTCGGCCGAAAACGTGTACGTTTGCACTTCCCCGCCACAGGGAAGCTGCTAGCCGGGAATTCTCTGCCTGGTTCTACCCGCTGCCCGGAACGCTACGCAGGGCAAAAGCGGTTCTCGTCCTCCGTGCTTGCTTTTTCTCAGAAAGAGCCGTGGTGTGCGTTTTCGCCGGAAAACGCGTTTTCGGCCGAAAACGTGTACGTTTGCACTTCCCCGCCACAGGGAAGCTGCTAGCCGGGAATTCTCTGCCTGGTTCTACCCGCTGCCCGGAACGCTACGCAGGGCAAAAGCGGTTCTCGTCCTCCGTGCTTGCTTTTTCTCAGAAAGAGCCGTGGTGTGCGATTTCGCCGGAAAACGCGTTTTCGGCCGAAAACGTGTACGTTTGCACTTCCCCGCCACAGGGAAGCTGCTAGCCGGGAATTCTCTGCCTGGTTCTACCCGCTGCCCGGAACGCTACGCAGGGCAAAAGCGGTTCTCGTCCTCCGTGCTTGTTTTTTCTCAGAAAGAGCCGTGGTGTGCGTTTTCGCCGGAAAACGCGTTTTCGGCCGAAAACGTGTACGTTTGCACTTCCCCGCCACAGGGAAGCTGCTAGCCGGGAATTCTCTGCCTGGTTCTACCCGCTGCCCGGAACGCTACGCAGGGCAAAAGCGGTTCTCGTCCTCCGTGCTTGCTTTTTCTCAGAAAGAGCCGTGGTGTGCGTTTTCGCCGGAAAACGCGTTTTCGGCCGAAAACGTGTACGTTTGCACTTCCCCGCCACAGGGAAGCTGCTAGCCGGGAATTCTCTGCCTGGTTCTACCCGCTGCCCGGAACGCTACGCAGGGCAAAAGCGGTTCTCGTCCTCCGTGCTTGCTTTTTCTCAGAAAGAGCCGTGGTGTGCGTTTTCGCCGGAAAACGCGTTTTCGGCCGAAAACGTGTACGTTTGCACTTCCCCGCCACAGGGAAGCTGCTAGCCGGGAATTCTCTGCCTGGTTCTACCCGCTGCCCGGAACGCTACGCAGGGCAAAAGCGGTTCTCGTCCTCCGTGCTTGCTTTTTCTCAGAGAGAGCCGTGGTGTTCGTTTTCGCCGGAAAACGCGTTTTCGGCCGAAAACGTGTACGTTTGCACTTCCCCGCCACAGGGAAGCTGCTAGCCGGGAATTCTCTGCCTGGTTCTACCCGCTGCCCGGAACGCTACGCAGGGCAAAAGCGGTTCTCGTCCTCCGTGCTTGCTTTTTCTCAGAAACAGCCGTGGTGTGCGATTTCGCCGGAAAACGCGTTTTCGGCCGAAAACGTGTACGTTTGCACTTCCCCGCCACAGGGAAGCTGCTAGCCGGGAATTCTCTGCCTGGTTCTACCCGCTGCCCGGAACGCTACGCAGGGCAAAAGCGGTTCTCGTCCTCCGTGCTTGCTTTTTCTCAGAGAGAGCCGTGGTGTTCGTTTTCGCCGGAAAACGCGTTTTCGGCCGAAAACGTGTACGTTTGCACTTCCCCGCCACAGGGAAGCTGCTAGCCGGGAATTCTCTGCCTGGTTCTACCCGCTGCCCGGAACGCTACGCAGGGCAAAAGCGGTTCTCGTCCTCCGTGCTTGTTTTTTCTCAGAAAGAGCCGTGGTGTGCGATTTCGCCGGAAAACGCGTTTTCGGCCGAAAACGTGTACGTTTGCACTTCCCCGCCACAGGGAAGCTGCTAGCCGGGAATTCTCTGCCTGGTTCTACCCGCTGCCCGGAACGCTACGCAGGGCAAAAGCGGTTCTCGTCCTCCATGCTTGCTTTTTCTCAGAAAGAGCCGTGGTGTGCGTTTTCGCCGGAAAACGCTTTTTCGGCCGAAAACGTGTACGTTTGCACTTCCCCGCCACAGGGAAGCTGCTAGCCGGGAATTCTCTGCCTGGTTCTACCCGCTGCCCGGAACGCTACGCAGGGCAAAAGCGGTTCTCGTCCTCCGTGCTTGCTTTTTCTCAGAGAGAGCCGTGGTGTTCGTTTTCGCCGGAAAACGCGTTTTCGGCCGAAAACGTGTACGTTTGCACTTCCCCGCCACAGGGAAGCTGCTAGCCGGGAATTCTCTGCCTGGTTCTACCCGCTGCCCGGAACGCTACGCAGGGCAAAAGCGGTTCTCGTCCTCCGTGCTTGCTTTTTCTCAGAGAGAGCCGTGGTGTTCGTTTTCGCCGGAAAACGCGTTTTCGGCCGAAAACGTGTACGTTTGCACTTCCCCGCCACAGGGAAGCTGCTAGCCGGGAATTCTCTGCCTGGTTCTACCCGCTGCCCGGAACGCTACGCAGGGCAAAAGCGGTTCTCGTCCTCCGTGCTTGCTTTTTCTCAGAAAGAGCCGTGGTGTTCGTTTTCGCCGGAAAACGCGTTTTCGGCCGAAAACGTGTACGTTTGCACTTCCCCGCCACAGGGAAGCTGCTAGCCGGGAATTCTCTGCCTGGTTCTACCCGCTGCCCGGAACGCTACGCAGGGCAAAAGCGGTTCTCGTCCTCCGTGCTTGCTTTTTCTCAGAAAGAGCCGTGGTGTGCGATTTCGCCGGAAAACGCGTTTTCGGCCGAAAACGTGTACGTTTGCACTTCCCCGCCACAGGGAAGCTGCTAGCCGGGAATTCTCTGCCTGGTTCTACCCGCTGCCCGGAACGCTACGCAGGGCAAAAGCGGTTCTCGTCCTCCGTGCATGCTTTTTCTCAGAGAGAGCCGTGGTGTTCGTTTTCGCCGGAAAACGCGTTTTCGGCCGAAAACGTGTACGTTTGCACTTCCCCGCCACAGGGAAGCTGCTAGCCGGGAATTCTCTGCCTGGTTCTACCCGCTGCCCGGAACGCTACGCAGGGCAAAAGCGGTTCTCGTCCTCCGTGCTTGCTTTTTCTCAGAAAGAGCCGTGGTGTGCCTTTTCGCCGGAAAAGGCGTTTTCGGCCGAAAACGTGTACGTTTGCACTTCCCCGCCACAGGGAAGCTGCTAGCCGGGAATTCTCTGCCTGGTTCTACCCGCTGCCCGGAACGCTACGCAGGGCAAAAGCGGTTCTCGTCCTCCGTGCTTGCTTTTTCTCAGAAAGAGCCGTGGTGTGCGATTTCGCCGGAAAACGCGTTTTCGGCCGAAAACGTGTACGTTTGCACTTCCCCGCCACAGGGAAGCTGCTAGCCGGGAATTCTCTGCCTGGGTCTACCCGCTGCCCGGAACGCTACGCAGAGCAAAAGCGGTTCTCGTCCTCCGTGCTTGTTTTTTCTCAGAAAGAGCCGTGGTGTGCGTTTTCGCCGGAAAACGCGTTTTCGGCCGAAAACGTGTACGTTTGCACTTCCCCGCCACAGGGAAGCTGCTAGCCGGGAATTCTCTGCCTGGTTCTACCCGCTGCCCGGAACGCTACGCAGGGCAAAAGCGGTTCTCGTCCTCCGTGCTTGCTTTTTCTCAGAAAGAGCCGTGGTGTGCGTTTTCGCTGGAAAACGCGTTTTCGGCTGAAAACGTGTACGTTTGCACTTCCCCGCCACAGGGAAGCTGCTAGCCGGGAATTCTCTGCCTGGTTCTACCCGCTGCCCGGAACGCTACGCAGGGCAAAAGCGGTTCTCGTCCTCCGTGCTTGCTTTTTCTCAGAAAGAGCCGTGGTGTTCGTTTTCGCCGGAAAACGCGTTTTCGGCCGAAAACGTGTACGTTTGCACTTCCCCACCACAGGGAAGCTGCTAGCCGGGAATTCTCTGCCTGGTTCTACCCGCTGCCCGGAACGCTACGCAGGGCAAAAGCGGTTCTCGTCCTCCGTGCTTGCTTTTTCTCAGAAAGAGCCGTGGTGTTCGTTTTCGCCGGAAAACGCGTTTTCGGCCGAAAACGTGTACGTTTGCACTTCCCCGCCACAGGGAAGCTGCTAGCCGGGAATTCTCTGCCTGGTTCTACCCGCTGCCCGGAACGCTACGCAGGGCAAAAGCGGTTCTCGTCCTCCGTGCTTGCTTTTTCTCAGAAAGAGCCGTGGTGTGCGATTTCGCCGGAAAACGCGTTTTCGGCCGAAAACGTGTACGTTTGCACTTCCCCGCCACAGGGAAGCTGCTAGCCGGGAATTCTCTGCCTGGTTCTACCCGCTGCCCGGAACGCTACGCAGGGCAAAAGCGGTTCTCGTCCTCCGTGCTTGCTTTTTCTCAGAAAGAGCCGTGGTGTTCGTTTTCGCCGGAAAACGCGTTTTCGGCCGAAAACGTGTACGTTTGCACTTCCCCGCCACAGGGAAGCTGCTAGCCGGGAATTCTCTGCCTGGTTCTACCCGCTGCCCGGAACGCTACGCAGGGCAAAAGCGGTTCTCGTCCTCCGTGCTTGCTTTTTCTCAGAAAGAGCCGTGGTGTTCGTTTTCGCCGGAAAACGCGTTTTCGGCCGAAAACGTGTACGTTTGCACTTCCCCGCCACAGGGAAGCTGCTAGCCGGGAATTCTCTGCCTGGTTCTACCCGCTGCCCGGAACGCTACGCAGGGCAAAAGCGGTTCTCGTCCTCCGTGCTTGCTTTTTCTCAGAGAGAGCCGTGGTGTGCGTTTTCGCCGGAAAACGTGTACGTTTGCACTTCCCCGCCACAGGGAAGCTGCTAGCCGGGAATTCTCTGCCTGGTTCTACCCGCTGCCCGGAACGCTACGCAGGGCAAAAGCGGTTCTCGTCCTCCGTGCTTGCTTTTTCTCAGAAAGAGCCGTGGTGTGCGTTTTCGCCGGAAAACGCGTTTTCGGCCGAAAACGTGTACGATTGCACTTCCCCGCCGCAGGGAAGCTGCTAGCCGGGAATTCTCTGCCTGGTTCTACCCGCTGCCCGGAACGCTACGCAGGGCAAAAGCGGTTCTCGTCCTCCGTGCTTGCTTTTTCTCAGAGAGAGCCGTGGTGTGCGTTTTCGCCGGAAAACGTGTACGTTTGCACTTCCCCGCCACAGGGAAGCTGCTAGCCGGGAATTCTCTGCCTGGTTCTACCCGCTGCCCGGAACGCTACGCAGGGCAAAAGCGGTTCTCGTCCTCCGTGCTTGCTTTTTCTCAGAGAGAGCCGTGGTGTGCGTTTTCGCCGGAAAACGTGTACGTTTGCACTTCCCCGCCACAGGGAAGCTGCTAGCCGGGAATTCTCTGCCTGGTTCTACCCGCTGCCCGGAACGCTACGCAGGGCAAAAGCGGTTCTCGTCCTCCGTGCTTGCTTTTTCTCAGAAAGAGCCGTGGTGTGCGTTTTCGCCGGAAAACGCGTTTTCGGCCGAAAACGTGTACGATTGCACTTCCCCGCCGCAGGGAAGCTGCTAGCCGGGAATTCTCTGCCTGGTTCTACCCGCTGCCCGGAACGCTACGCAGGGCAAAAGCGGTTCTCGTCCTCCGTGCTTGCTTTTTCTCAGAAAGAGCCGTGGTGTTCGTTTTCGCCGGAAAACGCGTTTTCGGCCGAAAACGTGTACGTTTGCACTTCCCCGCCACAGGGAAGCTGCTAGCCGGGAATTCTCTGCCTGGTTCTACCCGCTGCCCGGAACGCTACGCAGGGCAAAAGCGGTTCTCGTCCTCCGTGCTTGCTTTTTCTCAGAAAGAGCCGTGGTGTTCGTTTTCGCCGGAAAACGCGTTTTCGGCCGAAAACGTGTACGTTTGCACTTCCCCGCCACAGGGAAGCTGCTAGCCGGGAATTCTCTGCCTGGTTCTACCCGCTGCCCGGAACGCTACGCAGGGCAAAAGCGGTTCTCGTCCTCCGTGCTTGCTTTTTCTCAGAGAGAGCCGTGGTGTGCGTTTTCGCCGGAAAACGTGTACGTTTGCACTTCCCCGCCACAGGGAAGCTGCTAGCCGGGAATTCTCTGCCTGGTTCTACCCGCTGCCCGGAACGCTACGCAGGGCAAAAGCGGTTCTCGTCCTCCGTGCTTGCTTTTTCTCAGAAAGAGCCGTGGTGTGCGTTTTCGCCGGAAAACGCGTTTTCGGCCGAAAACGTGTACGATTGCACTTCCCCGCCGCAGGGAAGCTGCTAGCCGGGAATTCTCTGCCTGGTTCTACCCGCTGCCCGGAACGCTACGCAGGGCAAAAGCGGTTCTCGTCCTCCGTGCTTGCTTTTTCTCAGAAAGAGCCGTGGTGTGCGATTTCGCCGGAAAACGCGTTTTCGGCCGAAAACGTGTACGTTTGCACTTCCCCGCCACAGGGAAGCTGCTAGCCGGGAATTCTCTGCCTGGTTCTACCCGCTGCCCGGAACGCTACGCAGGGCAAAAGCGGTTCTCGTCCTCCGTGCTTGCTTTTTCTCAGAAAGAGCCGTGGTGTGCGTTTTCGCCGGAAAACGCGTTTTCGGCCGAAAACGTGTACGTTTGCACTTCCCCGCCACAGGGAAGCTGCTAGCCGGGAATTCTCTGCCTGGTTCTACCCGCTGCCCGGAACGCTACGCAGGGCAAAAGCGGTTCTCGTCCTCCGTGCTTGCTTTTTCTCAGAGAGAGCCGTGGTGTTCGTTTTCGCCGGAAAACGCGTTTTTGGCCGAAAACGTGTACGTTTGCACTTCCCCGCCACAGGGAAGCTGCTAGCCGGGAATTCTCTGCCTGGTTCTACCCGCTGCCCGGAACGCTACGCAGGGCAAAAGCGGTTCTCGTCCTCCGTGCTTGCTTTTTCTCAGAAAGAGCCGTGGTGTTCGTTTTCGCCGGAAAACGCGTTTTCGGCCGAAAACGTGTACGTTTGCACTTCCCCGCCACAGGGAAGCTGCTAGCCGGGAATTCTCTGCCTGGTTCTACCCGCTGCCCGGAACGCTACGCAGGGCAAAAGCGGTTCTCGTCCTCCGTGCTTGCTTTTTCTCAGAAAGAGCCGTGGTGTGCGATTTCGCCGGAAAACGCGTTTTCGGCCGAAAACGTGTACGTTTGCACTTCCCCGCCACAGGGAAGCTGCTAGCCGGGAATTCTCTGCCTGGTTCTACCCGCTGCCCGGAACGCTACGCAGGGCAAAAGCGGTTCTCGTCCTCCGTGCTTGTTTTTTCTCAGAAAGAGCCGTGGTGTGCGATTTCGCCGGAAAACGCGTTTTCGGCCGAAAACGTGTACGTTTGCACTTCCCCGCCACAGGGAAGCTGCTAGCCGGGAATTCTCTGCCTGGTTCTACCCGCTGCCCGGAACGCTACGCAGGGCAAAAGCGGTTCTCGTCCTCCGTGCTTGTTTTTTCTCAGAAAGAGCCGTGGTGTGCGATTTCGCCGGAAAACGCGTTTTCGGCCGAAAACGTGTACGTTTGCACTTCCCCGCCACAGGGAAGCTGCTAGCCGGGAATTCTCTGCCTGGTTCTACCCGCTGCCCGGAACGCTACGCAGGGCAAAAGCGGTTCTCGTCCTCCGTGCTTGCTTTTTCTCAGAAAGAGCCGTGGTGTGCGTTTTCGCTGGAAAACGCGTTTTCGGCCGAAAACGTGTACGTTTGCACTTCCCCGCCACAGGGAAGCTGCTAGCCGGGAATTCTCTGCCTGGTTCTACCCGCTGCCCGGAACGCTACGCAGGGCAAAAGCGGTTCTCGTCCTCCGTGCTTGCTTTTTCTCAGAAAGAGCCGTGGTGTGCGTTTTCGCCGGAAAACGCGTTTTCGGCCGAAAACGTGTACGTTTGCACTTCCCCGCCACAGGGAAGCTGCTAGCCGGGAATTCTCTGCCTGGTTCTACCCGCTGCCCGGAACGCTACGCAGGGCAAAAGCGGTTCTCGTCCTCCGTGCTTGCTTTTTCTCAGAAAGAGCCGTGGTGTGCGTTTTCGCCGGAAGACGCGTTTTCGGCCGAAAACGTGTACGTTTGCACTTCCCCGCCACAGGGAAGCTGCTAGCCGGGAATTCTCTGCCTGGTTCTACCCGCTGCCCGGAACGCTACGCAGGGCAAAAGCGGTTCTCGTCCTCCGTGCTTGCTTTTTCTCAGAAAGAGCCGTGGTGTGCGTTTTCGCCGGAAAACGCGTTTTCGGCCGAAAACGTGTACGTTTGCACTTCCCCGCCACAGGGAAGCTGCTAGCCGGGAATTCTCTGCCTGGTTCTACCCGCTGCCCGGAACGCTACGCAGGGCAAAAGCGGTTCTCGTCCTCCGTGCTTGCTTTTTCTCAGAAAGAGCCCTGGTGTGCCTTTTCGCCGGAAAACGCGTTTTCGGCCGAAAACGTGTACGTTTGCACTTCCCCGCCACAGGGAAGCTGCTAGCCGGGAATTCTCTGCCTGGTTCTACCCGCTGCCCGGAACGCTACGCAGGGCAAAAGCGGTTCTCGTCCTCCGTGCTTGCTTTTTCTCAGAAAGAGCCGTGGTGTGCGATTTCGCCGGAAAACGCGTTTTCGGCCGAAAACGTGTACGTTTGCACTTCCCCGCCACAGGGAAGCTGCTAGCCGGGAATTCTCTGCCTGGTTCTACCCGCTGCCCGGAACGCTACGCAGGGCAAAAGCGGTTCTCGTCCTCCGTGCTTGCTTTTTCTCAGAAAGAGCCGTGGTGTTCGTTTTCGCCGGAAAACGCGTTTTCGGCCGAAAACGTGTACGTTTGCACTTCCCCGCCACAGGGAAGCTGCTAGCCGGGAATTCTCTGCCTGGTTCTACCCGCTGCCCGGAACGCTACGCAGGGCAAAAGCGGTTCTCGTCCTCCGTGCTTGCTTTTTCTCAGAAAGAGCCGTGGTGTGCGATTTCGCCGGAAAACGCGTTTTCGGCCGAAAACGTGTACGTTTGCACTTCCCCGCCACAGGGAAGCTGCTAGCCGGGAATTCTCTGCCTGGTTCTACCCGCTGCCCGGAACGCTACGCAGGGCAAAAGCGGTTCTCGTCCTCCGTGCTTGCTTTTTCTCAGAGAGAGCCGTGGTGTTCGTTTTCGCCGGAAAACGCGTTTTCGGCCGAAAACGTGTACGTTTGCACTTCCCCGCCACAGGGAAGCTGCTAGCCGGGAATTCTCTGCCTGGTTCTACCCGCTGCCCGGAACGCTACGCAGGGCAAAAGCGGTTCTCGTCCTCCGTGCTTGCTTTTTCTCAGAAAGAGCCGTGGTGTGCGTTTTCGCCGGAAAACGCGTTTTCGGCCGAAAACGTGTACGTTTGCACTTCCCCGCCACAGGGAAGCTGCTAGCCGGGAATTCTCTGCCTGGTTCTACCCGCTGCCCGGAACGCTACGCAGGGCAAAAGCGGTTCTCGTCCTCCGTGCTTGCTTTTTCTCAGAAAGAGCCGTGGTGTGCGATTTCGCCGGAAAACGCGTTTTCGGCCGAAAACGTGTACGTTTGCACTTCCCCGCCACAGGGAAGCTGCTAGCCGGGAATTCTCTGCCTGGTTCTACCCGCTGCCCGGAACGCAACGCAGGGCAAAAGCGGTTCTCGTCCTCCGTGCTTGCTTTTTCTCAGAAAGAGCCGTGGTGTGCGTTTTCGCCGGAAAACGCGTTTTCGGCCGAAAACGTGTACGTTTGCACTTCCCCGCCACAGGGAAGCTGCTAGCCGGGAATTCTCTGCCTGGTTCTACCCGCTGCCCGGAACGCTACGCAGGGCAAAAGCGGTTCTCGTCCTCCGTGCTTGCTTTTTCTCAGAAAGAGCCGTGGTGTTCGTTTTCGCCGGAAAACGCGTTTTCGGCCGAAAACGTGTACGTTTGCACTTCCCCGCCACAGGGAAGCTGCTAGCCGGGAATTCTCTGCCTGGTTCTACCCGCTGCCCGGAACGCTACGCAGGGCAAAAGCGGTTCTCGTCCTCCGTGCTTGCTTTTTCTCAGAAAGAGCCGTGGTGTGCGTTTTCGCCGGAAAACGCGTTTTCGGCCGAAAACGTGTACGTTTGCACTTCCCCGCCACAGGGAAGCTGCTAGCCGGGAATTCTCTGCCTGGTTCTACCCGCTGCCCGGAACGCTACGCAGGGCAAAAGCGGTTCTCTTCCTCCGTGCTTGCTTTTTCTCAGAAAGAGCCGTGGTGTGCGTTGTCGCCGGAAAACGCGTTTTCGGCCGAAAACGTGTACGTTTGCACTTCCCCGCCACAGGGAAGCTGCTAGCCGGGAATTCTCTGCCTGGTTCTACCCGCTGCCCGGAACGCTACGCAGGGCAAAAGCGGTTCTCGTCCTCCGTGCTTGCTTTTTCTCAGAAAGAGCCGTGGTGTGCCTTTTCGCCGGAAAACGCGTTTTCGGCCGAAAACCTGTACTTTTGCACTTCCCCGCCACAGGGAAGCTGCTAGCCGGGAATTCTCTGGCTGGTTCTACCCGCTGCCCGGAACGCTACGCAGGGCAAAAGCGGTTCTCGTCCTCCGTGCTTGCTTTTTCTCAGAAAGAGCCGTGGTGTGCGTTTTCGCCGGAAAACGCGTTTTCGGCCGAAAACGTGTACGTTTGCACTTCCCCGCCGCAGGGAAGCTGCTAGCCGGGAATTCTCTGCCTGGTTCTACCCGCTGCCCGGAACGCTACGCAGGGCAAAAGCGGTTCTCGTCCTCCGTGCTTGCTTTTTCTCAGAAAGAGCCGTGGTGTGCGTTTTCGCCGGAAAACGCGTTTTCGGCCGAAAACGTGTACGTTTGCACTTCCCCGCCACAGGGAAGCTGCTAGCCGGGAATTCTCTGCCTGGTTCTACCCGCTGCCCGGAACGCTACGCAGGGCAAAAGCGGTTCTCGTCCTCCGTGCTTGCTTTTTCTCAGAAAGAGCCGTGGTGTGCGATTTCGCCGGAAAACGCGTTTTCGGCCGAAAACGTGTACGTTTGCACTTCCCCGCCACAGGGAAGCTGCTAGCCGGGAATTCTCTGCCTGGTTCTACCCGCTGCCCGGAACGCTACGCAGGGCAAAAGCGGTTCTCGTCCTCCGTGCTTGCTTTTTCTCAGAAAGAGCCGTGGTGTGCGTTTTCGCCGGAAAACGCGTTTTCGGCCGAAAACGTGTACGTTTGCACTTCCCCGCCACAGGGAAGCTGCTAGCCGGGAATTCTCTGCCTGGTTCTACCCGCTGCCCGGAACGCTACGCAGGGCAAAAGCGGTTCTCGTCCTCCGTGCTTGCTTTTTCTCAGAAAGAGCCGTGGTGTGCGATTTCGCCGGAAAACGCGTTTTCGGCCGAAAACGTGTACGTTTGCACTTCCCCGCCACAGGGAAGCTGCTAGCCGGGAATTCTCTGCCTGGTTCTACCCGCTGCCCGGAACGCTACGCAGGGCAAAAGCGGTTCTCGTCCTCCGTGCTTGCTTTTTCTCAGAAAGAGCCGTGGTGTGCGTTTTCGCCGGAAAACGCGTTTTCGGCCGAAAACGTGTACGTTTGCACTTCCCCGCCACAGGGAAGCTGCTAGCCGGGAATTCTCTGCCTGGATCTACCCGCTGCCCGGAACGCTACGCAGGGCAAAAGCGGTTCTCGTCCTCCGTGCTTGCTTTTTCTCAGAAAGAGCCCTGGTGTGCCTTTTCGCCGGAAAACGCGTTTTCGGCCGAAAACGTGTACGTTTGCACTTCCCCGCCACAGGGAAGCTGCTAGCCGGGAATTCTCTGCCTGGTTCTACCCGCTGCCCGGAACGCTACGCAGGGCAAAAGCGGTTCTCGTCCTCCGTGCTTGCTTTTTCTCAGAAAGAGCCGTGGTGTGCGTTTTCGCCGGAAAACGCGTTTTCGGCCGAAAACGTGTACGTTTGCACTTCCCCGCCGCAGGGAAGCTGCTAGCCGGGAATTCTCTGCCTGGTTCTACCCGCTGCCCGGAACGCTACGCAGGGCAAAAGCGGTTCTCGTCCTCCGTGCTTGCTTTTTCTCAGAAAGAGCCGTGGTGTGCGTTTTCGCCGGAAAACGCGTTTTCGGCCGAAAACGTGTACGTTTGCACTTCCCCGCCACAGGGAAGCTGCTAGCCGGGAATTCTCTGCCTGGTTCTACCCGCTGCCCGGAACGCTACGCAGGGCAAAAGCGGTTCTCGTCCTCCGTGCTTGCTTTTTCTCAGAAAGAGCCGTGGTGTGCGATTTCGCCGGAAAACGCGTTTTCGGCCGAAAAAGTGTACGTTTGCACTTCCCCGCCACAGGGAAGCTGCTAGCCGGGAATTCTCTGCCTGGTTCTACCCGCTGCCCGGAACGCTACGCAGGGCAAAAGCGGTTCTCGTCCTCCGTGCTTGCTTTTTCTCAGAAAGAGCCGTGGTGTGCGTTTTCGCCGGAAAACGCTTTTTCGGCCGAAAACGTGTACGTTTGCACTTCCCCGCCACAGGGAAGCTGCTAGCCGGGAATTCTCTGCCTGGTTCTACCCGCTGCCCGGAACGCTACGCAGGGCAAAAGCGGTTCTCGTCCTCCGTGCTTGCTTTTTCTCAGAAAGAGCCGTGGTGTGCGATTTCGCCGGAAAACGCGTTTTCGGCCGAAAACGTGTACGTTTGCACTTCCCCGCCACAGGGAAGCTGCTAGCCGGGAATTCTCTGCCTGGTTCTACCCGCTGCCCGGAACGCTACGCAGGGCAAAAGCGGTTCTCGTCCTCCGTGCTTGCTTTTTCTCAGAAACAGCCGTGGTGTGCGATTTCGCCGGAAAACGCGTTTTCGGCCGAAAACGTGTACGTTTGCACTTCCCCGCCACAGGGAAGCTGCTAGCCGGGAATTCTCTGCCTGGTTCTACCCGCTGCCCGGAACGCTACGCAGGGCAAAAGCGGTTCTCGTCCTCCGTGCTTGCTTTTTCTCAGAAAGAGCCGTGGTGTGTGTTTTCGCCGGAAAACGCGTTTTCGGCCGAAAACGTGTACGTTTGCACTTCCCCGCCACAGGGAAGCTGCTAGCCGGGAATTCTCTGCCTGGTTCTACCCGCTGCCCGGAACGCTACGCAGGGCAAAAGCGGTTCTCGTCCTCCGTGCTTGCTTTTTCTCAGAAAGAGCCGTGGTGTGCGTTTTCGCCGGAAAACGCGTTTTCGGCCGAAAACGTGTACGTTTGCACTTCCCCGCCACAGGGAAGCTGCTAGCCGGGAATTCTCTGCCTGGTTCTACCCGCTGCCCGGAACGCTACGCAGGGCAAAAGCGGTTCTCGTCCTCCGTGCTTGCTTTTTCTCAGAAAGAGCCGTGGTGTGCGTTTTCGCCGGAAAACGCGTTTTCGGCCGAAAACGTGTACGTTTGCACTTCCCCGCCACAGGGAAGCTGCTAGCCGGGAATTCTCTGCCTGGTTCTACCCGCTGCCCGGAACGCTACGCAGGGCAAAAGCGGTTCTCGTCCTCCGTGCTTGCTTTTTCTCAGAAAGAGCCGTGGTGTGCGTTGTCGCCGGAAAACGCGTTTTCGGACGAAAACGTGTACGTTTGCACTTCCCCGCCACAGGGAAGCTGCTAGCCGGGAATTCTCTGCCTGGTTCTACCCGCTGCCCGGAACGCTACGCAGGGCAAAAGCGGTTCTCGTCCTCCGTGCTTGCTTTTTCTCAGAAAGAGCCGTGGTGTTCGTTTTCGCCGGAAAACGCGTTTTCGGCCGAAAACGTGTACGTTTGCACTTCCCCGCCACAGGGAAGCTGCTAGCCGGGAATTCTCTGCCTGGTTCTACCCGCTGCCCGGAACGCTACGCAGGGCAAAAGCGGTTCTCGTCCTCCGTGCTTGCTTTTTCTCAGAAAGAGCCGTGGTGTGCGTTTTCGCCGGAAAACGCGTTTTCGGCCGAAAACGTGTACGTTTGCACTTCCCCGCCACAGGGAAGCTGCTAGCCGGGAATTCTCTGCCTGGTTCTACCCGCTGCCCGGAACGCTACGCAGGGCAAAAGCGGTTCTCGTCCTCCGTGCTTGCTTTTTCTCAGAAAGAGCCGTGGTGTGCGTTTTCGCCGGAAAACGCGTTTTCGGCCGAAAACGTGTACGTTTGCACTTCCCCGCCACAGGGAAGCTGCTAGCCGGGAATTCTCTGCCTGGTTCTACCCGCTGCCCGGAACGCTACGCAGGGCAAAAGCGGTTCTCGTCCTCCGTGCTTGCTTTTTCTCAGAAAGAGCCGTGGTGTGCGTTTTCGCCGGAAAACGCGTTTTCGGCCGAAAACGTGTACGTTTGCACTTCCCCGCCACAGGGAAGCTGCTAGCCGGGAATTCTCTGCCTGGTTCTACCCGCTGCCCGGAACGCTACGCAGGGCAAAAGCGGTTCTCGTCCTCCGTGCTTGCTTTTTCTCAGAAAGAGCCGTGGTGTGCGTTTTCGCCGGAAAACGCGTTTTCGGCCGAAAACGTGTACGTTTGCACTTCCCCGCCACAGGGAAGCTGCTAGCCGGGAATTCTCTGCCTGGTTCTACCCGCTGCCCGGAACGCTACGCAGGGCAAAAGCGGTTCTCGTCCTCCGTGCTTGCTTTTTCTCAGAGAGAGCCGTGGTGTTCGTTTTCGCCGGAAAACGCGTTTTCGGCCGAAAACGTGTACGTTTGCACTTCCCCGCCACAGGGAAGCTGCTAGCCGGGAATTCTCTGCCTGGTTCTACCCGCTGCCCGGAACGCTACGCAGGGCAAAAGCGGTTCTCGTCCTCCGTGCTTGCTTTTTCTCAGAAAGAGCCGTGGTGTGCGTTTTCGCCGGAAAACGCGTTTTCGGCCGAAAACGTGTACGTTTGCACTTCCCCGCCACAGGGAAGCTGCTAGCCGGGAATTCTCTGCCTGGTTCTACCCGCTGCCCGGAACGCTACGCAGGGCAAAAGCGGTTCTCGTCCTCCGTGCTTGCTTTTTCTCAGAGAGAGCCGTGGTGTTCGTTTTCGCCGGAAAACGCGTTTTCGGCCGAAAACGTGTACGTTTGCACTTCCCCGCCACAGGGAAGCTGCTAGCCGGGAATTCTCTGCCTGGTTCTACCCGCTGCCCGGAAAGCTACGCAGGGCAAAAGCGGTTCTCGTCCTCCGTGCTTGTTTTTTCTCAGAAAGAGCCGTGGTGTGCGATTTCGCCGGAAAACGCGTTTTCGGCCGAAAACGTGTACGTTTGCACTTCCCCGCCACAGGGAAGCTGCTAGCCGGGAATTCTCTGCCTGGTTCTACCCGCTGCCCGGAACGCTACGCAGGGCAAAAGCGGTTCTCGTCCTCCATGCTTGCTTTTTCTCAGAAAGAGCCGTGGTGTACATTTTCGCCGGAAAACGCTTTTTCGGCCGAAAACGTGTACGTTTGCACTTCCCCGCCACAGGGAAGCTGCTAGCCGGGAATTCTCTGCCTGGTTCTACCCGCTGCCCGGAACGCTACGCAGGGCAAAAGCGGTTCTCGTCCTCCGTGCTTGCTTTTTCTCAGAGAGAGCCGTGGTGTTCGTTTTCGCCGGAAAACGCGTTTTCGGCCGAAAACGTGTACGTTTGCACTTCCCCGCCACAGGGAAGCTGCTAGCCGGGAATTCTCTGCCTGGTTCTACCCGCTGCCCGGAACGCTACGCAGGGCAAAAGCGGTTCTCGTCCTCCGTGCTTGCTTTTTCTCAGAAAGAGCTGTGGTGTTCGTTTTCGCCGGAAAACGCGTTTTCGGCCGAAAACGTGTACGTTTGCACTTCCCCGCCACAGGGAAGCTGCTAGCCGGGAATTCTCTGCCTGGTTCTACCCGCTGCCCGGAACGCTACGCAGGGCAAAAGCGGTTCTCGTCCTCCGTGCTTGCTTTTTCTCAGAAAGAGCCGTGGTGTGCGTTTTCGCCGGAAAACGCGTTTTCGGCCGAAAACGTGTACGTTTGCACTTCCCCGCCACAGGGAAGCTGCTAGCCGGGAATTCTCTGCCTGGTTCTACCCGCTGCCCGGAACGCTACGCAGGGCAAAAGCGGTTCTCGTCCTCCGTGCTTGCTTTTTCTCAGAAAGAGCCGTGGTGTGCGATTTCGCCGGAAAACGCGTTTTCGGCCGAAAACGTGTACGTTTGCACTTCCCCGCCACAGGGAAGCTGCTAGCCGGGAATTCTCTGCCTGGTTCTACCCGCTGCCCGGAACGCTACGCAGGGCAAAAGCGGTTCTCGTCCTCCGTGCTTGTTTTTTCTCAGAAAGAGCCGTGGTGTGCGATTTCGCCGGAAAACGCGTTTTCGGCCGAAAACGTGTACGTTTACACTTCCCCGCCACAGGGAAGCTGCTAGCCGGGAATTCTCTGCCTGGTTCTACCCGCTGCCCGGAACGCTACGCAGGGCAAAAGCGGTTCTCGTCCTCCGTGCTTGCTTTTTCTCAGAAAGAGCCGTGGTGTGCGTTTTCGCCGGAAAACGCGTTTTCGGCCGAAAACGTGTACGTTTGCACTTCCCCGCCACAGGGAAGCTGCTAGCCGGGAATTCTCTGCCTGGTTCTACCCGCTGCCCGGAACGCTACGCAGGGCAAAAGCGGTTCTCGTCCTCCGTGCTTGCTTTTTCTCAGAAAGAGCCGTGGTGTGCGTTTTCGCCGGAAAACGCGTTTTCGGCCGAAAACGTGTACGTTTGCACTTCCCCGCCACAGGGAAGCTGCTAGCCGGGAATTCTCTGCCTGGTTCTACCCGCTGCCCGGAACGCTACGCAGGGCAAAAGCGGTTCTCGTCCTCCGTGCATGCTTTTTCTCAGAAAGAGCCGTGGTGTGCGTTTTCGCCAGAAAACGCGTTTTCGGCCGAAAACGTGTACGTTTGCACTTCCCCGCCACAGGGAAGCTGCTAGCCGGGAATTCTCTGCCTGGTTCTACCCGCTGCCCGGAACGCTACGCAGGGCAAAAGCGGTTCTCGTCCTCCGTGCTTGCTTTTTCTCAGAAAGAGCCGTGGTGTGCGATTTCGCCGGAAAACGCGTTTTCGGCCGAAAACGTGTACGTTTGCACTTCCCCGCCACAGGGAAGCTGCTAGCCGGGAATTCTCTGCCTGGTTCTACCCGCTGCCCGGAACGCTACGCAGGGCAAAAGCGGTTCTCGTCCTCCGTGCTTGCTTTTTCTCAGAAAGAGCCGTGGTGTGCGTTGTCGCCGGAAAACGCGTTTTCGGCCGAAAACGTGTACGTTTGCACTTCCCCGCCACAGGGAAGCTGCTAGCCGGGAATTCTCTGCCTGGGTCTACCCGCTGCCCGGAACGCTACGCAGAGCAAAAGCGGTTCTCGTCCTCCGTGCTTGTTTTTTCTCAGAAAGAGCCGTGGTGTGCGTTTTCGCCGGAAAACGCGTTTTCGGCCGAAAACGTGTACGTTTGCACTTCCCCGCCGCAGGGAAGCTGCTATCCGGGAATTCTCTGCCTGGTTCTACCCGCTGCCCGGAACGCTACGCAGGGCAAAAGCGGTTCTCGTCCTCCGTGCTTGCTTTTTCTCAGAAAGAGCCGTGGTGTGCGTTTTCGCTGGAAAACGCGTTTTCGGCTGAAAACGTGTACGTTTGCACTTCCCCGCCACAGGGAAGCTGCTAGCCGGGAATTCTCTGCCTGGTTCTACCCGCTGCCCGGAACGCTACGCAGGGCAAAAGCGGTTCTCGTCCTCCGTGCTTGCTTTTTCTCAGAAAGAGCCGTGGTGTTCGTTTTCGCCGGAAAACGCGTTTTCGGCCGAAAACGTGTACGTTTGCACTTCCCCGCCACAGGGAAGCTGCTAGCCGGGAATTCTCTGCCTGGTTCTACCCGCTGCCCGGAACGCTACGCAGGGCAAAAGCGGTTCTCGTCCTCCGTGCTTGCTTTTTCTCAGAAAGAGCCGTGGTGTGCGATTTCGCCGGAAAACGCGTTTTCGGCCGAAAACGTGTACGTTTGCACTTCCCCGCCACAGGGAAGCTGCTAGCCGGGAATTCTCTGCCTGGTTCTACCCGCTGCCCGGAACGCTACGCAGGGCAAAAGCGGTTCTCGTCCTCCGTGCTTGCTTTTTCTCAGAAAGAGCCGTGGTGTGCGATTTCGCCGGAAAACGCGTTTTCGGCCGAAAACGTGTACGTTTGCACTTCCCCGCCACAGGGAAGCTGCTAGCCGGGAATTCTCTGCCTGGTTCTACCCGCTGCCCGGAACGCTACGCAGGGCAAAAGCGGTTCTCGTCCTCCGTGCTTGCTTTTTCTCAGAAAGAGCCGTGGTGTGCGTTTTCGCCGGAAAACGCGTTTTCGGCCGAAAACGTATACGTTTGCACTTCCCCGCCACAGGGAAGCTGCTAGCCGGGAATTCTCTGCCTGGTTCTACCCGCTGCCCGGAACGCTACGCAGGGCAAAAGCGGTTCTCGTCCTCCGTGCTTGCTTTTTCTCAGAAAGAGCCGTGGTGTGCGTTTTCGCCGGAAAACGCGTTTTCGGCCGAAAACGTGTACGATTGCACTTCCCCGCCACAGGGAAGCTGCTAGCCGGGAATTCTCTGCCTGGTTCTACCCGCTGCCCGGAACGCTACGCAGGGCAAAAGCGGTTCTCGTCCTCCGTGCTTGCTTTTTCTCAGAAAGAGCCGTGGTGTGCGTTGTCGCCGGAAAACGCGTTTTCGGCCGAAAACGTGTACGTTTGCACTTCCCCGCCGCAGGGAAGCTGCTAGCCGGGAATTCTCTGCCTGGTTCTACCCGCTGCCCGGAACGCTACGCAGGGCAAAAGCGGTTCTCGTCCTCCGTGCTTGCTTTTTCTCAGAAAGAGCCGTGGTGTGCGTTTTCGCCGGAAGACGCGTTTTCGGCCGAAAACGTGTACGTTTGCACTTCCCCGCCACAGGGAAGCTGCTAGCCGGGAATTCTCTGCCTGGTTCTACCCGCTGCCCGGAACGCTACGCAGGGCAAAAGCGGTTCTCGTCCTCCGTGCTTGCTTTTTCTCAGAAAGAGCCGTGGTGTGTGTTTTCGCCGGAAAACGCGTTTTCGGCCGAAAACGTGTACGTTTGCACTTCCCCGCCACAGGGAAGCTGCTAGCCGGGAATTCTCTGCCTGGTTCTACCCGCTGCCCGGAACGCTACGCAGGGCAAAAGCGGTTCTCGTCCTCCGTGCTTGCTTTTTTTCAGAGAGAGCCGTGGTGTTCGTTTTAGCCGGAAAACGCGTTTTTGGCCGAAAACGTGTACGTTTGCACTTCCCCGCCACAGGGAAGCTGCTAGCCGGGAATTCTCTGCCTGGTTCTACCCGCTGCCCGGAACGCTACGCAGGGCAAAAGCGGTTCTCGTCCTCCGTGCTTGCTTTTTCTCAGAAAGAGCCGTGGTGTTCGTTTTCGCCGGAAAACGCGTTTTCGGCCGAAAACGTGTACGTTTGCACTTCCCCGCCACAGGGAAGCTGCTAGCCGGGAATTCTCTGCCTGGTTCTACCCGCTGCCCGGAACGCTACGCAGGGCAAAAGCGGTTCTCGTCCTCCGTGCTTGCTTTTTCTCAGAAAGAGCCGTGGTGTGCGATTTCGCCGGAAAACGCGTTTTCGGCCGAAAACGTGTACGTTTGCACTTCCCCGCCACAGGGAAGCTGCTAGCCGGGAATTCTCTGCCTGGTTCTACCCGCTGCCCGGAACGCTACGCAGGGCAAAAGCGGTTCTCGTCCTCCGTGCTTGTTTTTTCTCAGAAAGAGCCGTGGTGTGCGATTTCGCCGGAAAACGAGTTTTCGGCCGAAAACGTGTACGTTTGCACTTCCCCGCCACAGGGAAGCTGCTAGCCGGGAATTCTCTGCCTGGTTCTACCCGCTGCCCGGAACGCTACGCAGGGCAAAAGCGGTTCTCGTCCTCCGTGCTTGTTTTTTCTCAGAAAGAGCCGTGGTGTGCGATTTCGCCGGAAAACGCGTTTTCGGCCGAAAACGTGTACGTTTGCACTTCCCCGCCACAGGGAAGCTGCTAGCCGGGAATTCTCTGCCTGGTTCTACCCGCTGCCCGGAACGCTACGCAGGGCAAAAGCGGTTCTCGTCCTCCGTGCTTGCTTTTTCTCAGAAAGAGCCGTGGTGTGCGTTTTCGCCGGAAAACGCGTTTTCGGCCGAAAACGTGTACGTTTGCACTTCCCCGCCACAGGGAAGCTGCTAGCCGGGAATTCTCTGCCTGGTTCTACCCGCTGCCCGGAACGCTACGCAGGGCAAAAGCGGTTCTCGTCCTCCGTGCTTGCTTTTTCTCAGAGAGAGCCGTGGTGTTCGTTTTCGCCGGAAAACGCGTTTTCGGCCGAAAACGTGTACGTTTGCACTTCCCCGCCACAGGGAAGCTGCTAGCCGGGAATTCTCTGCCTGGTTCTACCCGCTGCCCGGAACGCTACGCAGGGCAAAAGCGGTTCTCGTCCTCCGTGCTTGCTTTTTCTCAGAAAGAGCCGTGGTGTGCGTTTTCGCCGGAAAACGCGTTTTCGGCCGAAAACGTGTACGTTTGCACTTCCCCGCCACAGGGAAGCTGCTAGCCGGGAATTCTCTGCCTGGTTCTACCCGCTGCCCGGAACGCTACGCAGGGCAAAAGCGGTTCTCGTCCTCCGTGCTTGCTTTTTCTCAGAAAGAGCCGTGGTGTGCGTTTTCGCGGGAAAACGCGTTTTCGGCCGAAAACGTGTACGTTTGCACTTCCCCGCCACAGGGAAGCTGCTAGCCGGGAATTCTCTGCCTGGTTCTACCCGCTGCCCGGAACGCTACGCAGGGCAAAAGCGGTTCTCGTCCTCCGTGCTTGCTTTTTCTCAGAAACAGCCGTGGTGTGCGTTTTCGCCGGAAGACGCGTTTTCGGCCGAAAACGTGTACGTTTGCACTTCCCCGCCACAGGGAAGCTGCTAGCCGGGAATTCTCTGCCTGGTTCTACCCGCTGCCCGGAACGCTACGCAGGGCAAAAGCGGTTCTCGTCCTCCGTGCTTGCTTTTTCTCAGAAAGAGCCGTGGTGTGCGTTTTCGCCGGAAGACGCGTTTTCGGCCGAAAACGTGTACGTTTGCACTTCCCCGCCACAGGGAAGCTGCTAGCCGGGAATTCTCTGCCTGGTTCTACCCGCTGCCCGGAACGCTACGCAGGGCAAAAGCGGTTCTCGTCCTCCGTGCTTGCTTTTTCTCAGAAAGAGCCGTGGTGTGTGTTTTCGCCGGAAAACGCGTTTTCGGCCGAAAACGTGTACGTTTGCACTTCCCCGCCACAGGGAAGCTGCTAGCCGGGAATTCTCTGCCTGGTTCTACCCGCTGCCCGGAACGCTACGCAGGGCAAAAGCGGTTCTCGTCCTCCGTGCTTGCTTTTTTTCAGAGAGAGCCGTGGTGTTCGTTTTAGCCGGAAAACGCGTTTTTGGCCGAAAACGTGTACGTTTGCACTTCCCCGCCACAGGGAAGCTGCTAGCCGGGAATTCTCTGCCTGGTTCTACCCGCTGCCCGGAACGCTACGCAGGGCAAAAGCGGTTCTCGTCCTCCGTGCTTGCTTTTTCTCAGAAAGAGCCGTGGTGTTCGTTTTCGCCGGAAAACGCGTTTTCGGCCGAAAACGTGTACGTTTGCACTTCCCCGCCACAGGGAAGCTGCTAGCCGGGAATTCTCTGCCTGGTTCTACCCGCTGCCCGGAACGCTACGCAGGGCAAAAGCGGTTCTCGTCCTCCGTGCTTGCTTTTTCTCAGAAAGAGCCGTGGTGTGCGATTTCGCCGGAAAACGCGTTTTCGGCCGAAAACGTGTACGTTTGCACTTCCCCGCCACAGGGAAGCTGCTAGCCGGGAATTCTCTGCCTGGTTCTACCCGCTGCCCGGAACGCTACGCAGGGCAAAAGCGGTTCTCGTCCTCCGTGCTTGTTTTTTCTCAGAAAGAGCCGTGGTGTGCGATTTCGCCGGAAAACGAGTTTTCGGCCGAAAACGTGTACGTTTGCACTTCCCCGCCACAGGGAAGCTGCTAGCCGGGAATTCTCTGCCTGGTTCTACCCGCTGCCCGGAACGCTACGCAGGGCAAAAGCGGTTCTCGTCCTCCGTGCTTGTTTTTTCTCAGAAAGAGCCGTGGTGTGCGATTTCGCCGGAAAACGCGTTTTCGGCCGAAAACGTGTACGTTTGCACTTCCCCGCCACAGGGAAGCTGCTAGCCGGGAATTCTCTGCCTGGTTCTACCCGCTGCCCGGAACGCTACGCAGGGCAAAAGCGGTTCTCGTCCTCCGTGCTTGCTTTTTCTCAGAAAGAGCCGTGGTGTGCGTTTTCGCCGGAAAACGCGTTTTCGGCCGAAAACGTGTACGTTTGCACTTCCCCGCCACAGGGAAGCTGCTAGCCGGGAATTCTCTGCCTGGTTCTACCCGCTGCCCGGAACGCTACGCAGGGCAAAAGCGGTTCTCGTCCTCCGTGCTTGCTTTTTCTCAGAGAGAGCCGTGGTGTTCGTTTTCGCCGGAAAACGCGTTTTCGGCCGAAAACGTGTACGTTTGCACTTCCCCGCCACAGGGAAGCTGCTAGCCGGGAATTCTCTGCCTGGTTCTACCCGCTGCCCGGAACGCTACGCAGGGCAAAAGCGGTTCTCGTCCTCCGTGCTTGCTTTTTCTCAGAAAGAGCCGTGGTGTGCGTTTTCGCCGGAAAACGCGTTTTCGGCCGAAAACGTGTACGTTTGCACTTCCCCGCCACAGGGAAGCTGCTAGCCGGGAATTCTCTGCCTGGTTCTACCCGCTGCCCGGAACGCTACGCAGGGCAAAAGCGGTTCTCGTCCTCCGTGCTTGCTTTTTCTCAGAAAGAGCCGTGGTGTGCGTTTTCGCCGGAAAACGCGTTTTCGGCCGAAAACGTGTACGTTTGCACTTCCCCGCCACAGGGAAGCTGCTAGCCGGGAATTCTCTGCCTGGTTCTACCCGCTGCCCGGAACGCTACGCAGGGCAAAAGCGGTTCTCGTCCTCCGTGCTTGCTTTTTCTCAGAAACAGCCGTGGTGTGCGTTTTCGCCGGAAGACGCGTTTTCGGCCGAAAACGTGTACGTTTGCACTTCCCCGCCACAGGGAAGCTGCTAGCCGGGAATTCTCTGCCTGGTTCTACCCGCTGCCCGGAACGCTACGCAGGGCAAAAGCGGTTCTCGTCCTCCGTGCTTGTTTTTTCTCAGAAAGAGCCGTGGTGTGCGATTTCGCCGGAAAACGCGTTTTCGGCCGAAAACGTGTACGTTTGCACTTCCCCGCCACAGGGAAGCTGCTAGCCGGGAATTCTCTGCCTGGTTCTACCCGCTGCCCGGAACGCTACGCAGGGCAAAAGCGGTTCTCGTCCTCCGTGCTTGCTTTTTCTCAGAAAGAGCCGTGGTGTGCGTTTTCGCCGGAAAACGCGTTTTCGGCCGAAAACGTGTACGTTTGCACTTCCCCGCCACAGGGAAGCTGCTAGCCGGGAATTCTCTGCCTGGTTCTACCCGCTGCCCGGAACGCTACGCAGGGCAAAAGCGGTTCTCGTCCTCCGTGCTTGCTTTTTCTCAGAGAGAGCCGTGGTATTCGTTTTCGCCGGAAAACGCGTTTTCGGCCGAAAACGTGTACGTTTGCACTTCCCCGCCACAGGGAAGCTGCTAGCCGGGAATTCTCTGCCTGGTTCTACCCGCTGCCCGGAACGCTACGCAGGGCAAAAGCGGTTCTCGTCCTCCGTGCTTGCTTTTTCTCAGAAAGAGCCGTGGTGTGCGTTTTCGCAGGAAAACGCGTTTTCGGCCGAAAACGTGTACGTTTGCACTTCCCCGCCACAGGGAAGCTGCTAGCCGGGAATTCTCTGCCTGGTTCTACCCGCTGCCCGGAACGCTACGCAGGGCAAAAGCGGTTCTCGTCCTCCGTGCTTGCTTTTTCTCAGAAAGAGCCGTGGTGTGCGTTTTCGCGGGAAAACGCGTTTTCGGCCGAAAACGTGTACGTTTGCACTTCCCCGCCACAGGGAAGCTGCTAGCCGGGAATTCTCTGCCTGGTTCTACCCGCTGCCCGGAACGCTACGCAGGGCAAAAGCGGTTCTCGTCCTCCGTGCTTGCTTTTTCTCAGAAAGAGCCGTGGTGTGCGTTTTCGCCGGAAGACGCGTTTTCGGCCGAAAACGTGTACGTTTGCACTTCCCCGCCACAGGGAAGCTGCTAGCCGGGAATTCTCTGCCTGGTTCTACCCGCTGCCCGGAACGCTACGCAGGGCAAAAGCGGTTCTCGTCCTCCGTGCTTGTTTTTTCTCAGAAAGAGCCGTGGTGTGCGATTTCGCCGGAAAACGAGTTTTCGGCCGAAAACGTGTACGTTTGCACTTCCCCGCCACAGGGAAGCTGCTAGCCGGGAATTCTCTGCCTGGTTCTACCCGCTGCCCGGAACGCTACGCAGGGCAAAAGCGGTTCTCGTCCTCCGTGCTTGCTTTTTCTCAGAAAGAGCCGTGGTGTGCGTTTTCGCCGGAAAACGCGTTTTCGGCCGAAAACGTGTACGTTTGCACTTCCCCGCCACAGGGAAGCTGCTAGCCGGGAATTCTCTGCCTGGTTCTACCCGCTGCCCGGAACGCTACGCAGGGCAAAAGCGGTTCTCGTCCTCCGTGCTTGCTTTTTCTCAGAGAGAGCCGTGGTGTTCGTTTTCGCCGGAAAACGCGTTTTCGGCCGAAAACGTGTACGTTTGCACTTCCCCGCCACAGGGAAGCTGCTAGCCGGGAATTCTCTGCCTGGTTCTACCCGCTGCCCGGAACGCTACGCAGGGCAAAAGCGGTTCTCGTCCTCCGTGCTTGCTTTTTCTCAGAAAGAGCCGTGGTGTTCGTTTTCGCCGGAAAACGCGTTTTCGGCCGAAAACGTGTACGTTTGCACTTCCCCGCCACAGGGAAGCTGCTAGCCGGGAATTCTCTGCCTGGTTCTACCCGCTGCCCGGAACGCTACGCAGGGCAAAAGCGGTTCTCGTCCTCCGTGCTTGCTTTTTCTCAGAAAGAGCCGTGGTGTGCGATTTCGCCGGAAAACGCGTTTTCGGCCGAAAACGTGTACGTTTGCACTTCCCCGCCACAGGGAAGCTGCTAGCCGGGAATTCTCTGCCTGGTTCTACCCGCTGCCCGGAACGCTACGCAGGGCAAAAGCGGTTCTCGTCCTCCGTGCTTGTTTTTTCTCAGAAAGAGCCGTGGTGTGCGATTTCGCCGGAAAACGCGTTTTCGGCCGAAAACGTGTACGTTTGCACTTCCCCGCCACAGGGAAGCTGCTAGCCGGGAATTCTCTGCCTGGTTCTACCCGCTGCCCGGAACGCTACGCAGGGCAAAAGCGGTTCTCGTCCTCCGTGCTTGTTTTTTCTCAGAAAGAGCCGTGGTGTGCGATTTCGCCGGAAAACGCGTTTTCGGCCGAAAACGTGTACGTTTGCACTTCCCCGCCACAGGGAAGCTGCTAGCCGGGAATTCTCTGCCTGGTTCTACCCGCTGCCCGGAACGCTACGCAGGGCAAAAGCGGTTCTCGTCCTCCGTGCTTGCTTTTTCTCAGAAAGAGCCGTGGTGTGCGTTTTCGCCGGAAGACGCGTTTTCGGCCGAAAACGTGTACGTTTGCACTTCCCCGCCACAGGGAAGCTGCTAGCCGGGAATTCTCTGCCTGGTTCTACCCGCTGCCCGGAACGCTACGCAGGGCAAAAGCGGTTCTCGTCCTCCGTGCTTGTTTTTTCTCAGAAAGAGCCGTGGTGTGCGATTTCGCCGGAAAACGCGTTTTCGGCCGAAAACGTGTACGTTTGCACTTCCCCGCCACAGGGAAGCTGCTAGCCGGGAATTCTCTGCCTGGTTCTACCCGCTGCCCGGAACGCTACGCAGGGCAAAAGCGGTTCTCGTCCTCCGTGCTTGCTTTTTCTCAGAAAGAGCCGTGGTGTGCGTTTTCGCCGGAAAACGCGTTTTCGGCCGAAAACGTGTACGTTTGCACTTCCCCGCCACAGGGAAGCTGCTAGCCGGGAATTCTCTGCCTGGTTCTACCCGCTGCCCGGAACGCTACGCAGGGCAAAAGCGGTTCTCGTCCTCCGTGCTTGCTTTTTCTCAGAAAGAGCCGTGGTGTTCGTTTTCGCCGGAAAACGCGTTTTCGGCCGAAAACGTGTACGTTTGCACTTCCCCGCCACAGGGAAGCTGCTAGCCGGGAATTCTCTGCCTGGTTCTACCCGCTGCCCGGAACGCTACGCAGGGCAAAAGCGGTTCTCGTCCTCCGTGCTTGCTTTTTCTCAGAAAGAGCCGTGGTGTGCGATTTCGCCGGAAAACGCGTTTTCGGCCGAAAACGTGTACGTTTGCACTTCCCCGCCACAGGGAAGCTGCTAGCCGGGAATTCTCTGCCTGGTTCTACCCGCTGCCCGGAACGCTACGCAGGGCAAAAGCGGTTCTCGTCCTCCGTGCTTGTTTTTTCTCAGAAAGAGCCGTGGTGTGCGATTTCGCCGGAAAACGCGTTTTCGGCCGAAAACGTGTACGTTTGCACTTCCCCGCCACAGGGAAGCTGCTAGCCGGGAATTCTCTGCCTGGTTCTACCCGCTGCCCGGAACGCTACGCAGGGCAAAAGCGGTTCTCGTCCTCCGTGCTTGTTTTTTCTCAGAAAGAGCCGTGGTGTGCGATTTCGCCGGAAAACGCGTTTTCGGCCGAAAACGTGTACGTTTGCACTTCCCCGCCACAGGGAAGCTGCTAGCCGGGAATTCTCTGCCTGGTTCTACCCGCTGCCCGGAACGCTACGCAGGGCAAAAGCGGTTCTCGTCCTCCGTGCTTGCTTTTTCTCAGAAAGAGCCGTGGTGTTCGTTTTCGCCGGAAAACGCGTTTTCGGCCGAAAACGTGTACGTTTGCACTTCCCCGCCACAGGGAAGCTGCTAGCCGGGAATTCTCTGCCTGGTTCTACCCGCTGCCCGGAACGCTACGCAGGGCAAAAGCGGTTCTCGTCTTCCGTGCTTGCTTTTTCTCAGAAAGAGCCGTGGTGTGCGTTTTCGCCGGAAAACGCGTTTTCGGCCGAAAACGTGTACGTTTGCACTTCCCCGCCACAGGGAAGCTGCTAGCCGGGAATTCTCTGCCTGGTTCTACCCGCTGCCCGGAACGCTACGCAGGGCAAAAGCGGTTCTCGTCCTCCGTGCTTGCTTTTTCTCAGAGAGAGCCGTGGTGTTCGTTTTCGCCGGAAAACGCGTTTTTGGCCGAAAACGTGTACGTTTGCACTTCCCCGCCACAGGGAAGCTGCTAGCCGGGAATTCTCTGCCTGGTTCTACCCGCTGCCCGGAACGCTACGCAGGGCAAAAGCGGTTCTCGTCCTCCGTGCTTGCTTTTTCTCAGAAAGAGCCGTGGTGTGCGTTTTCGCAGGAAAACGCGTTTTCGGCCGAAAACGTGTACGTTTGCACTTCCCCGCCACAGGGAAGCTGCTAGCCGGGAATTCTCTGCCTGGTTCTACCCGCTGCCCGGAACGCTACGCAGGGCAAAAGCGGTTCTCGTCCTCCGTGCTTGCTTTTTCTCAGAAAGAGCCGTGGTGTGCGATTTCGCCGGAAAACGCGTTTTCGGCCGAAAACGTGTACGTTTGCACTTCCCCGCCACAGGGAAGCTGCTAGCCGGGAATTCTCTGCCTGGTTCTACCCGCTGCCCGGAACGCTACGCAGGGCAAAAGCGGTTCTCGTCCTCCGTGCTTGTTTTTTCTCAGAAAGAGCCGTGGTGTGCGATTTCGCCGGAAAACGCGTTTTCGGCCGAAAACGTGTACGTTTGCACTTCCCCGCCACAGGGAAGCTGCTAGCCGGGAATTCTCTGCCTGGTTCTACCCGCTGCCCGGAACGCTACGCAGGGCAAAAGCGGTTCTCGTCCTCCGTGCTTGTTTTTTCTCAGAAAGAGCCGTGGTGTGCGATTTCACCGGAAAACGCGTTTTCGGCCGAAAACGTGTACGTTTGCACTTCCCCGCCACAGGGAAGCTGCTAGCCGGGAATTCTCTGCCTGGTTCTACCCGCTGCCCGGAACGCTACGCAGGGCAAAAGCGGTTCTCGTCCTCCGTGCTTGCTTTTTCTCAGAAAGAGCCGTGGTGTGCGTTTTCGCCGGAAAACGCGTTTTCGGCCGAAAACGTGTACGTTTGCACTTCCCCGCCACAGGAAAGCTGCTAGCCGGGAATTCTCTGCCTGGTTCTACCCGCTGCCCGGAACGCTACGCAGGGCAAAAGCGGTTCTCGTCCTCCGTGCTTGCTTTTTCTCAGAAAGAGCCGTGGTGTGCGATTTCGCCGGAAAACGCGTTTTCGGCCGAAAACGTGTACGTTTGCACTTCCCCGCCACAGGGAAGCTGCTAGCCGGGAATTCTCTGCCTGGTTCTACCCGCTGCCCGGAACGCTACGCAGGGCAAAAGCGGTTCTCGTGCTCCGTGCTTGCTTTTTCTCAGAAAGAGCCGTGGTGTGCGTTTTCGCCGGAAAACGCGTTTTCGGCCGAAAACGTGTACGTTTGCACTTCCCCGCCACAGGGAAGCTGCTAGCCGGGAATTCTCTGCCTGGTTCTACCCGCTGCCCGGAACGCTACGCAGGGCAAAAGCGGTTCTCGTGCTCCGTGCTAGCTTTTTCTCAGAAAGAGCCGTGGTGTGCGTTTTCGCCGGAAAACGCGTTTTCGGCCGAAAACGTGTACGTTTGCACTTCCCCGCCACAGGGAAGCTGCTAGCCGGGAATTCTCTGCCTGGTTCTACCCGCTGCCCGGAACGCTACGCAGGGCAAAAGCGGTTCTCGTCCTCCGTGCTTGCTTTTTCTCAGAAAGAGCCGTGGTGTGCGTTTTCGCCGGAAAACGCGTTTTCGGCCGAAAACGTGTACGTTTGCACTTCCCCGCCACAGGGAAGCTGCTAGCCGGGAATTCTCTGCCTGGTTCTACCCGCTGCCCGGAACGCTACGCAGGGCAAAAGCGGTTCTCGTCCTCTGTGCTTTCTTTTTCTCAGAAAGAGCCGTGGTGTTCGTTTTCGCCGGAAAACGCGTTTTCGGCCGAAAACGTGTACGTTTGCACTTCCCCGCCACAGGGAAGCTGCTAGCCGGGAATTCTCTGCCTGGTTCTACCCGCTGCCCGGAACGCTACGCAGGGCAAAAGCGGTTCTCGTCCTCCGTGCTTGCTTTTTCTCAGAAAGAGCCGTGGTGTGCGTTTTCGCCGGAAAACGCGTTTTCGGCCGAAAACGTGTACGTTTGCACTTCCCCGCCACAGGGAAGCTGCTAGCCGGGAATTCTCTGCCTGGTTCTACCCGCTGCCCGGAACGCTACGCAGGGCAAAAGCGGTTCTCGTCCTCCGTGCTTGCTTTTTCTCAGAAAGAGCCGTGGTGTGCGTTTTCGCCGGAAAACGCGTTTTCGGCCGAAAACGTGTACGTTTGCACTTCCCCGCCACAGGGAAGCTGCTAGCCGGGAATTCTCTGCCTGGTTCTACCCGCTGCCCGGAACGCTACGCAGGGCAAAAGCGGTTCTCGTCCTCCGTGCTTGCTTTTTCTCAGAAAGAGCCGTGGTGTGCGTTTTCGCCGGAAAACGCGTTTTCGGCCGAAAACGTGTACGTTTGCACTTCCCCGCCACAGGGAAGCTGCTAGCCGGGAATTCTCTGCCTGGTTCTACCCGCTGCCCGGAACGCTACGCAGGGCAAAAGCGGTTCTCGTCCTCCGTGCTTGCTTTTTCTCAGAGAGAGCCGTGGTGTTCGTTTTCGCCGGAAAACGCGTTTTCGGCCGAAAACGTGTACGTTTGCACTTCCCCGCCACAGGGAAGCTGCTAGCCGGGAATTCTCTGCCTGGTTCTACCCGCTGCCCGGAACGCTACGCAGGGCAAAAGCGGTTCTCGTCCTCCGTGCTTGCTTTTTCTCAGAAAGAGCCGTGGTGTGCGTTTTCGCCGGAAAACGCGTTTTCGGCCGAAAACGTGTACGTTTGCACTTCCCCGCCACAGGGAAGCTGCTAGCCGGGAATTCTCTGCCTGGTTCTACCCGCTGCCCGGAACGCTACGCAGGGCAAAAGCGGTTCTCGTCCTCCGTGCTTGCTTTTTCTCAGAAAGAGCCGTGGTGTGCGTTTTCGCCGGAAAACGCGTTTTCGGCCGAAAACGTGTACGTTTGCACTTCCCCGCCACAGGGAAGCTGCTAGCCGGGAATTCTCTGCCTGGTTCTACCCGCTGCCCGGAACGCTACGCAGGGCAAAAGCGGTTCTCGTCCTCCGTGCTTGCTTTTTCTCAGAGAGAGCCGTGGTGTTCGTTTTCGCCGGAAAACGCGTTTTCGGCCGAAAACGTGTACGTTTGCACTTCCCCGCCACAGGGAAGCTGCTAGCCGGGAATTCTCTGCCTGGTTCTACCCGCTGCCCGGAACGCTACGCAGGGCAAAAGCGGTTCTCGTCCTCCGTGCTTGCTTTTTCTCAGAAAGAGCCGTGGTGTTCGTTTTCGCCGGAAAACGCGTTTTCGGCCGAAAACGTGTACGTTTGCACTTCCCCGCCACAGGGAAGCTGCTAGCCGGGAATTCTCTGCCTGGTTCTACCCGCTGCCCGGAACGCTACGCAGGGCAAAAGCGGTTCTCGTCCTCCGTGCTTGCTTTTTCTCAGAAAGAGCCGTGGTGTGCGATTTCGCCGGAAAACGCGTTTTCGGCCGAAAACGTGTACGTTTGCACTTCCCCGCCACAGGGAAGCTGCTAGCCGGGAATTCTCTGCCTGGTTCTACCCGCTGCCCGGAACGCTACGCAGGGCAAAAGCGGTTCTCGTCCTCCGTGCTTGTTTTTTCTCAGAAAGAGCCGTGGTGTGCGATTTCGCCGGAAAACGCGTTTTCGGCCGAAAACGTGTACGTTTGCACTTCCCCGCCACAGGGAAGCTGCTAGCCGGGAATTCTCTGCCTGGTTCTACCCGCTGCCCGGAACGCTACGCAGGGCAAAAGCGGTTCTCGTCCTCCGTGCTTGTTTTTTCTCAGAAAGAGCCGTGGTGTGCGATTTCGCCGGAAAACGCGTTTTCGGCCGAAAACGTGTACGTTTGCACTTCCCCGCCACAGGGAAGCTGCTAGCCGGGAATTCTCTGCCTGGTTCTACCCGCTGCCCGGAACGCTACGCAGGGCAAAAGCGGTTCTCGTCCTCCGTGCTTGCTTTTTCTCAGAAAGAGCCGTGGTGTGCGTTTTCGCCGGAAGACGCGTTTTCGGCCGAAAACGTGTACGTTTGCACTTCCCCGCCACAGGGAAGCTGCTAGCCGGGAATTCTCTGCCTGGTTCTACCCGCTGCCCGGAACGCTACGCAGGGCAAAAGCGGTTCTCGTCCTCCGTGCTTGTTTTTTCTCAGAAAGAGCCGTGGTGTGCGATTTCGCCGGAAAACGCGTTTTCGGCCGAAAACGTGTACGTTTGCACTTCCCCGCCACAGGGAAGCTGCTAGCCGGGAATTCTCTGCCTGGTTCTACCCGCTGCCCGGAACGCTACGCAGGGCAAAAGCGGTTCTCGTCCTCCGTGCTTGCTTTTTCTCAGAAAGAGCCGTGGTGTGCGTTTTCGCCGGAAAACGCGTTTTCGGCCGAAAACGTGTACGTTTGCACTTCCCCGCCACAGGGAAGCTGCTAGCCGGGAATTCTCTGCCTGGTTCTACCCGCTGCCCGGAACGCTACGCAGGGCAAAAGCGGTTCTCGTCCTCCGTGCTTGCTTTTTCTCAGAAAGAGCCGTGGTGTTCGTTTTCGCCGGAAAACGCGTTTTCGGCCGAAAACGTGTACGTTTGCACTTCCCCGCCACAGGGAAGCTGCTAGCCGGGAATTCTCTGCCTGGTTCTACCCGCTGCCCGGAACGCTACGCAGGGCAAAAGCGGTTCTCGTCCTCCGTGCTTGCTTTTTCTCAGAAAGAGCCGTGGTGTGCGATTTCGCCGGAAAACGCGTTTTCGGCCGAAAACGTGTACGTTTGCACTTCCCCGCCACAGGGAAGCTGCTAGCCGGGAATTCTCTGCCTGGTTCTACCCGCTGCCCGGAACGCTACGCAGGGCAAAAGCGGTTCTCGTCCTCCGTGCTTGTTTTTTCTCAGAAAGAGCCGTGGTGTGCGATTTCGCCGGAAAACGCGTTTTCGGCCGAAAACGTGTACGTTTGCACTTCCCCGCCACAGGGAAGCTGCTAGCCGGGAATTCTCTGCCTGGTTCTACCCGCTGCCCGGAACGCTACGCAGGGCAAAAGCGGTTCTCGTCCTCCGTGCTTGTTTTTTCTCAGAAAGAGCCGTGGTGTGCGATTTCGCCGGAAAACGCGTTTTCGGCCGAAAACGTGTACGTTTGCACTTCCCCGCCACAGGGAAGCTGCTAGCCGGGAATTCTCTGCCTGGTTCTACCCGCTGCCCGGAACGCTACGCAGGGCAAAAGCGGTTCTCGTCCTCCGTGCTTGCTTTTTCTCAGAAAGAGCCGTGGTGTTCGTTTTCGCCGGAAAACGCGTTTTCGGCCGAAAACGTGTACGTTTGCACTTCCCCGCCACAGGGAAGCTGCTAGCCGGGAATTCTCTGCCTGGTTCTACCCGCTGCCCGGAACGCTACGCAGGGCAAAAGCGGTTCTCGTCTTCCGTGCTTGCTTTTTCTCAGAAAGAGCCGTGGTGTGCGTTTTCGCCGGAAAACGCGTTTTCGGCCGAAAACGTGTACGTTTGCACTTCCCCGCCACAGGGAAGCTGCTAGCCGGGAATTCTCTGCCTGGTTCTACCCGCTGCCCGGAACGCTACGCAGGGCAAAAGCGGTTCTCGTCCTCCGTGCTTGCTTTTTCTCAGAGAGAGCCGTGGTGTTCGTTTTCGCCGGAAAACGCGTTTTTGGCCGAAAACGTGTACGTTTGCACTTCCCCGCCACAGGGAAGCTGCTAGCCGGGAATTCTCTGCCTGGTTCTACCCGCTGCCCGGAACGCTACGCAGGGCAAAAGCGGTTCTCGTCCTCCGTGCTTGCTTTTTCTCAGAAAGAGCCGTGGTGTGCGTTTTCGCAGGAAAACGCGTTTTCGGCCGAAAACGTGTACGTTTGCACTTCCCCGCCACAGGGAAGCTGCTAGCCGGGAATTCTCTGCCTGGTTCTACCCGCTGCCCGGAACGCTACGCAGGGCAAAAGCGGTTCTCGTCCTCCGTGCTTGCTTTTTCTCAGAAAGAGCCGTGGTGTGCGATTTCGCCGGAAAACGCGTTTTCGGCCGAAAACGTGTACGTTTGCACTTCCCCGCCACAGGGAAGCTGCTAGCCGGGAATTCTCTGCCTGGTTCTACCCGCTGCCCGGAACGCTACGCAGGGCAAAAGCGGTTCTCGTCCTCCGTGCTTGTTTTTTCTCAGAAAGAGCCGTGGTGTGCGATTTCGCCGGAAAACGCGTTTTCGGCCGAAAACGTGTACGTTTGCACTTCCCCGCCACAGGGAAGCTGCTAGCCGGGAATTCTCTGCCTGGTTCTACCCGCTGCCCGGAACGCTACGCAGGGCAAAAGCGGTTCTCGTCCTCCGTGCTTGTTTTTTCTCAGAAAGAGCCGTGGTGTGCGATTTCACCGGAAAACGCGTTTTCGGCCGAAAACGTGTACGTTTGCACTTCCCCGCCACAGGGAAGCTGCTAGCCGGGAATTCTCTGCCTGGTTCTACCCGCTGCCCGGAACGCTACGCAGGGCAAAAGCGGTTCTCGTCCTCCGTGCTTGCTTTTTCTCAGAAAGAGCCGTGGTGTGCGTTTTCGCCGGAAAACGCGTTTTCGGCCGAAAACGTGTACGTTTGCACTTCCCCGCCACAGGAAAGCTGCTAGCCGGGAATTCTCTGCCTGGTTCTACCCGCTGCCCGGAACGCTACGCAGGGCAAAAGCGGTTCTCGTCCTCCGTGCTTGCTTTTTCTCAGAAAGAGCCGTGGTGTGCGATTTCGCCGGAAAACGCGTTTTCGGCCGAAAACGTGTACGTTTGCACTTCCCCGCCACAGGGAAGCTGCTAGCCGGGAATTCTCTGCCTGGTTCTACCCGCTGCCCGGAACGCTACGCAGGGCAAAAGCGGTTCTCGTGCTCCGTGCTTGCTTTTTCTCAGAAAGAGCCGTGGTGTGCGTTTTCGCCGGAAAACGCGTTTTCGGCCGAAAACGTGTACGTTTGCACTTCCCCGCCACAGGGAAGCTGCTAGCCGGGAATTCTCTGCCTGGTTCTACCCGCTGCCCGGAACGCTACGCAGGGCAAAAGCGGTTCTCGTGCTCCGTGCTAGCTTTTTCTCAGAAAGAGCCGTGGTGTGCGTTTTCGCCGGAAAACGCGTTTTCGGCCGAAAACGTGTACGTTTGCACTTCCCCGCCACAGGGAAGCTGCTAGCCGGGAATTCTCTGCCTGGTTCTACCCGCTGCCCGGAACGCTACGCAGGGCAAAAGCGGTTCTCGTCCTCCGTGCTTGCTTTTTCTCAGAAAGAGCCGTGGTGTGCGTTTTCGCCGGAAAACGCGTTTTCGGCCGAAAACGTGTACGTTTGCACTTCCCCGCCACAGGGAAGCTGCTAGCCGGGAATTCTCTGCCTGGTTCTACCCGCTGCCCGGAACGCTACGCAGGGCAAAAGCGGTTCTCGTCCTCTGTGCTTTCTTTTTCTCAGAAAGAGCCGTGGTGTTCGTTTTCGCCGGAAAACGCGTTTTCGGCCGAAAACGTGTACGTTTGCACTTCCCCGCCACAGGGAAGCTGCTAGCCGGGAATTCTCTGCCTGGTTCTACCCGCTGCCCGGAACGCTACGCAGGGCAAAAGCGGTTCTCGTCCTCCGTGCTCGCTTTTTCTCAGAAAGAGCCGTGGTGTGCGATTTCGCCGGAAAACGCGTTTTCGGCCGAAAACGTGTACGTTTGCACTTCCCCGCCACAGGGAAGCTGCTAGCCGGGAATTCTCTGCCTGGTTCTACCCGCTGCCCGGAACGCTACGCAGGGCAAAAGCGGTTCTCGTCCTCCGTGCTTGCTTTTTCTCAGAAAGAGCCGTGGTGTGCGTTTTCGCCGGAAAACGCGTTTTCGGCCGAAAACGTGTACGTTTGCACTTCCCCGCCACAGGGAAGCTGCTAGCCGGGAATTCTCTGCCTGGTTCTACCCGCTGCCCGGAACGCTACGCAGGGCAAAAGCGGTTCTCGTCCTCCGTGCTTGCTTTTTCTCAGAAAGAGCCGTGGTGTGCGTTTTCGCCGGAAAACGCGTTTTCGGCCGAAAACGTGTACGTTTGCACTTCCCCGCCACAGGGAAGCTGCTAGCCGGGAATTCTCTGCCTGGTTCTACCCGCTGCCCGGAACGCTACGCAGGGCAAAAGCGGTTCTCGTCCTCCGTGCTTGCTTTTTCTCAGAAAGAGCCGTGGTTTGCGATTTTGCCGGAAAACGAGTTTTCGTCCGAAAACGTATACGTTTGCACTTCCCCGCCACAGGGAAGCTGCTAGCCGGGAATTCTCTGCCTGGTTCTACCCGCTGCCCGGAACGCTACGCAGGGCAAAAGCGGTTCTCGTCCTCCGTGCTTGCTTTTTCTCAGAAAGAGCCGTGGTGTGCGTTTTCGCCGGAAAACGCGTTTTCGGCCGAAAACGTGTACGTTTGCACTTCCCCGCCACAGGGAAGCTGCTAGCCGGGAATTCTCTGCCTGGTTCTACCCGCTGCCCGGAACGCTACGCAGGGCAAAAGCGGTTCTCGTCCTCCGTGCTTGCTTTTTCTCAGAGAGAGCCGTGGTGTTCGTTTTCGCCGGAAAACGCGTTTTCGGCCGAAAACGTGTACGTTTGCACTTCCCCGCCACAGGGAAGCTGCTAGCCGGGAATTCTCTGCCTGGTTCTACCCGCTGCCCGGAACGCTACGCAGGGCAAAAGCGGTTCTCGTCCTCCGTGCTTGCTTTTTCTCAGAAAGAGCCGTGGTGTGCGATTTCGCCGGAAAACGCGTTTTCGGCCGAAAACGTGTACGTTTGCACTTCCCCGCCACAGGGAAGCTGCTAGCCGGGAATTCTCTGCCTGGTTCTACCCGCTGCCCGGAACGCTACGCAGGGCAAAAGCGGTTCTCGTCCTCCGTGCTTGTTTTTTCTCAGAAAGAGCCGTGGTGTTCGATTTCGCCGGAAAACGCGTTTTCGGCCGAAAACGTGTACGTTTGCACTTCCCCGCCACAGGGAAGCTGCTAGCCGGGAATTCTCTGCCTGGTTCTACCCGCTGCCCGGAACGCTACGCAGGGCAAAAGCGGTTCTCGTCCTCCGTGCTTGCTTTTTCTCAGAAAGAGCCGTGGTGTGCGTTTTCGCCGGAAAACGCGTTTTCGGCCGAAAACGTGTACGTTTACACTTCCCCGCCACAGGGAAGCTGCTAGCCGGGAATTCTCTGCCTGGTTCTACCCGCTGCCCGGAACGCTACGCAGGGCAAAAGCGGTTCTCGTCCTCCGTGCTTGCTTTTTCTCAGAGAGAGCCGTGGTGTTCGTTTTCGCCGGAAAACGCGTTTTCGGCCGAAAACGTGTACGTTTGCACTTCCCCGCCACAGGGAAGCTGCTAGCCGGGAATTCTCTGCCTGGTTCTACCCGCTGCCCGGAACGCTACGCAGGGCAAAAGCGGTTCTCGTCCTCCGTGCTTGCTTTTTCTCAGAAAGTGCCGTGGTGTTCGTTTTCGCCGGAAAACGCGTTTTCGGCCGAAAACGTGTACGTTTGCACTTCCCCGCCACAGGGAAGCTGCTAGCCGGGAATTCTCTGCCTGGTTCTACCCGCTGCCCGGAACGCTACGCAGGGCAAAAGCGGTTCTCGTCCTCCGTGCTTGCTTTTTCTCAGAAAGAGCCGTGGTGTGCGATTTCGCCGGAAAACGCGTTTTCGGCCGAAAACGTGTACGTTTGCACTTCCCCGCCACAGGGAAGCTGCTAGCCGGGAATTCTCTGCCTGGTTCTACCCGCTGCCCGGAACGCTACGCAGGGCAAAAGCGGTTCTCGTCCTCCGTGCTTGCTTTTTCTCAGAAAGATCCGTGGTGTGCCTTTTCGCCGGAAAACGCGTTTTCGGCCGAAAACGTGTACGTTTGCACTTCCCCGCCACAGGGAAGCTGCTAGCCGGGAATTCTCTGCCTGGTTCTACCCGCTGCCCGGAACGCTACGCAGGGCAAAAGCGGTTCTCGTCCTCCGTGCTTGCTTTTTCTCAGAAAGAGCCGTGGTGTGCGTTGTCGCCGGAAAACGCGTTTTCGGCCGAAAACGTGTACGTTTGCACTTCCCCGCCACAGGGAAGCTGCTAGCCGGGAATTCTCTGCCTGGTTCTACCCGCTGCCCGGAACGCTACGCAGGGCAAAAGCGGTTCTCGTCCTCCGTGCTTGCTTTTTCTCAGAAAGAGCCGTGGTGTGCGTTTTCGCCGGAAAACGCGTTTTCGGCCGAAAACGTGTACGTTTGCACTTCCCCGCCGCAGGGAAGCTGCTAGCCGGGAATTCTCTGCCTGGTTCTACCCGCTGCCCGGAACGCTACGCAGGGCAAAAGCGGTTCTCGTCCTCCGTGCTTGCTTTTTCTCAGAAAGAGCCGTGGTGTGCGTTTTCGCTGGAAAACGCGTTTTCGGCAGAAAACGTGTACGTTTGCACTTCCCCGCCACAGGGAAGCTGCTAGCCGGGAATTCTCTGCCTGGTTCTACCCGCTGCCCGGAACGCTACGCAGGGCAAAAGCGGTTCTCGTCCTCCGTGCTTGTTTTTTCTCAGAAAGAGCCGTGGTGTGCGTTTTCGCCGGAAAACGCGTTTTCGGCCGAAAACGTGTACATTTGCACTTCCCCGCCACAGGGAAGCTGCTAGCCGGGAATTCTCTGCCTGGTTCTACCCGCTGCCCGGAACGCTACGCAGGGCAAAAGCGGTTCTCGTCCTCCGTGCTTGCTTTTTCTCAGAAAGAGCCGTGGTGTGCGTTTTCGCGGGAAAACGCGTTTTCGGCCGAAAACGTGTACGTTTGCACTTCCCCGCCACAGGGAAGCTGCTAGCCGGGAATTCTCTGCCTGGTTCTACCCGCTGCCCGGAACGCTACGCAGGGCAAAAGCGGTTCTCGTCCTCCGTGCTTGCTTTTTCTCAGAAAGAGCCGTGGTGTGCGTTTTCGCCGGAAAACGCGTTTTCGGCCGAAAACGTGTACGTTTGCACTTCCCCGCCACAGGGAAGCTGCTAGCCGGGAATTCTCTGCCTGGTTCTACCCGCTGCCCGGAACGCTACGCAGGGCAAAAGCGGTTCTCGTCCTCCGTGCTTGTTTTTTCTCAGAAAGAGCCGTGGTGTGCGATTTCGCCGGAAAACGCGTTTTCGGCCGAAAACGTGTACGTTTGCACTTCCCCGCCACAGGGAAGCTGCTAGCCGGGAATTCTCTGCCTGGTTCTACCCGCTGCCCGGAACGCTACGCAGGGCAAAAGCGGTTCTCGTCCTCCGTGCTTGCTTTTTCTCAGAAAGAGCCGTGGTGTGCGTTTTCGCCGGAAAACGCGTTTTCGGCCGAAAACGTGTACGTTTGCACTTCCCCGCCACAGGGAAGCTGCTAGCCGGGAATTCTCTGCCTGGTTCTACCCGCTGCCCGGAACGCTACGCAGGGCAAAAGCGGTTCTCGTCCTCCGTGCTTGCTTTTTCTCAGAGAGAGCCGTGGTGTTCGTTTTCGCCGGAAAACGCGTTTTCGGCCGAAAACGTGTACGTTTGCACTTCCCCGCCACAGGGAAGCTGCTAGCCGGGAATTCTCTGCCTGGTTCTACCCGCTGCCCGGAACGCTACGCAGGGCAAAAGCGGTTCTCGTCCTCCGTGCTTGCTTTTTCTCAGAAAGAGCCGTGGTGTGCCTTTTCGCCGGAAAACGCGTTTTCGGCCGAAAACGTGTACGTTTGCACTTCCCCGCCACAGGGAAGCTGCTAGCCGGGAATTCTCTGCCTGGTTCTACCCGCTGCCCGGAACGCTACGCAGGGCAAAAGCGGTTCTCGTCCTCCGTGCTTGTTTTTTCTCAGAAAGAGCCGTGGTGTGCGATTTCGCCGGAAAACGCGTTTTCGGCCGAAAACGTGTACGTTTGCACTTCCCCGCCACAGGGAAGCTGCTAGCCGGGAATTCTCTGCCTGGTTCTACCCGCTGCCCGGAACGCTACGCAGGGCAAAAGCGGTTCTCGTCCTCCGTGCTTGTTTTTTCTCAGAAAGAGCCGTGGTGTGCGATTTCGCCGGAAAACGCGTTTTCGGCCGAAAACGTGTACGTTTGCACTTCCCCGCCACAGGGAAGCTGCTAGCCGGGAATTCTCTGCCTGGTTCTACCCGCTGCCCGGAACGCTACGCAGGGCAAAAGCGGTTCTCGTCCTCCGTGCTTGCTTTTTCTCAGAAAGAGCCGTGGTGTGCGTTTTCGCCGGAAGACGCGTTTTCGGCCGAAAACGTGTACGTTTGCACTTCCCCGCCACAGGGAAGCTGCTAGCCGGGAATTCTCTGCCTGGTTCTACCCGCTGCCCGGAACGCTACGCAGGGCAAAAGCGGTTCTCGTCCTCCGTGCTTGTTTTTTCTCAGAAAGAGCCGTGGTGTGCGATTTCGCCGGAAAACGCGTTTTCGGCCGAAAACGTGTACGTTTGCACTTCCCCGCCACAGGGAAGCTGCTAGCCGGGAATTCTCTGCCTGGTTCTACCCGCTGCCCGGAACGCTACGCAGGGCAAAAGCGGTTCTCGTCCTCCGTGCTTGCTTTTTCTCAGAAAGAGCCGTGGTGTGCGTTTTCGCCGGAAAACGCGTTTTCGGCCGAAAACGTGTACGTTTGCACTTCCCCGCCACAGGGAAGCTGCTAGCCGGGAATTCTCTGCCTGGTTCTACCCGCTGCCCGGAACGCTACGCAGGGCAAAAGCGGTTCTCGTCCTCCGTGCTTGCTTTTTCTCAGAAAGAGCCGTGGTGTTCGTTTTCGCCGGAAAACGCGTTTTCGGCCGAAAACGTGTACGTTTGCACTTCCCCGCCACAGGGAAGCTGCTAGCCGGGAATTCTCTGCCTGGTTCTACCCGCTGCCCGGAACGCTACGCAGGGCAAAAGCGGTTCTCGTCCTCCGTGCTTGCTTTTTCTCAGAAAGAGCCGTGGTGTGCGATTTCGCCGGAAAACGCGTTTTCGGCCGAAAACGTGTACGTTTGCACTTCCCCGCCACAGGGAAGCTGCTAGCCGGGAATTCTCTGCCTGGTTCTACCCGCTGCCCGGAACGCTACGCAGGGCAAAAGCGGTTCTCGTCCTCCGTGCTTGTTTTTTCTCAGAAAGAGCCGTGGTGTGCGATTTCGCCGGAAAACGCGTTTTCGGCCGAAAACGTGTACGTTTGCACTTCCCCGCCACAGGGAAGCTGCTAGCCGGGAATTCTCTGCCTGGTTCTACCCGCTGCCCGGAACGCTACGCAGGGCAAAAGCGGTTCTCGTCCTCCGTGCTTGTTTTTTCTCAGAAAGAGCCGTGGTGTGCGATTTCGCCGGAAAACGCGTTTTCGGCCGAAAACGTGTACGTTTGCACTTCCCCGCCACAGGGAAGCTGCTAGCCGGGAATTCTCTGCCTGGTTCTACCCGCTGCCCGGAACGCTACGCAGGGCAAAAGCGGTTCTCGTCCTCCGTGCTTGCTTTTTCTCAGAGAGAGCCGTGGTGTTCGTTTTCGCCGGAAAACGCGTTTTCGGCCGAAAACGTGTACGTTTGCACTTCCCCGCCACAGGGAAGCTGCTAGCCGGGAATTCTCTGCCTGGTTCTACCCGCTGCCCGGAACGCTACGCAGGGCAAAAGCGGTTCTCGTCCTCCGTGCTTGCTTTTTCTCAGAAAGAGCCGTGGTGTGCGTTTTCGCCGGAAAACGCGTTTTCGGCCGAAAACGTGTACGTTTGCACTTCCCCGCCACAGGAAAGCTGCTAGCCGGGAATTCTCTGCCTGGTTCTACCCGCTGCCCGGAACGCTACGCAGGGCAAAAGAGGTTCTCGTCCTCCGTGCTTGCTTTTTCTCAGAAAGAGCCGTGGTGTTCGTTTTCGCCGGAAAACGCGTTTTCGGCCGAAAACGTGTACGTTTGCACTTCCCCGCCACAGGGAAGCTGCTAGCCGGGAATTCTCTGCCTGGTTCTACCCGCTGCCCGGAACGCTACGCAGGGCAAAAGCGGTTCTCGTCTTCCGTGCTTGCTTTTTCTCAGAAAGAGCCGTGGTGTGCGTTTTCGCCGGAAAACGCGTTTTCGGCCGAAAACGTGTACGTTTGCACTTCCCCGCCACAGGGAAGCTGCTAGCCGGGAATTCTCTGCCTGGTTCTACCCGCTGCCCGGAACGCTACGCAGGGCAAAAGCGGTTCTCGTCCTCCGTGCTTGCTTTTTCTCAGAGAGAGCCGTGGTGTTCGTTTTCGCCGGAAAACGCGTTTTTGGCCGAAAACGTGTACGTTTGCACTTCCCCGCCACAGGGAAGCTGCTAGCCGGGAATTCTCTGCCTGGTTCTACCCGCTGCCCGGAACGCTACGCAGGGCAAAAGCGGTTCTCGTCCTCCGTGCTTGCTTTTTCTCAGAAAGAGCCGTGGTGTGCGTTTTCGCCGGAAAACGCGTTTTCGGCCGAAAACGTGTACGTTTGCACTTCCCCGCCACAGGGAAGCTGCTAGCCGGGAATTCTCTGCCTGGTTCTACCCGCTGCCCGGAACGCTACGCAGGGCAAAAGCGGTTCTCGTCCTCCGTGCTTGTTTTTTCTCAGAAAGAGCCGTGGTGTGCGATTTCGCCGGAAAACGCGTTTTCGGCCGAAAACGTGTACGTTTGCACTTCCCCGCCACAGGGAAGCTGCTAGCCGGGAATTCTCTGCCTGGTTCTACCCGCTGCCCGGAACGCTACGCAGGGCAAAAGCGGTTCTCGTCCTCCGTGCTTGCTTTTTCTCAGAAAGAGCCGTGGTGTGCGTTTTCGCCGGAAAACGCGTTTTCGGCCGAAAACGTGTACGTTTGCACTTCCCCGCCACAGGGAAGCTGCTAGCCGGGAATTCTCTGCCTGGTTCTACCCGCTGCCCGGAACGCTACGCAGGGCAAAAGCGGTTCTCGTCCTCCGTGCTTGCTTTTTCTCAGAGAGAGCCGTGGTGTTCGTTTTCGCCGGAAAACGCGTTTTCGGCCGAAAACGTGTACGTTTGCACTTCCCCGCCACAGGGAAGCTGCTAGCCGGGAATTCTCTGCCTGGTTCTACCCGCTGCCCGGAACGCTACGCAGGGCAAAAGCGGTTCTCGTCCTCCGTGCTTGCTTTTTCTCAGAAAGAGCCGTGGTGTTCGTTTTCGCCGGAAAACGCGTTTTCGGCCGAAAACGTGTACGTTTGCACTTCCCCGCCACAGGGAAGCTGCTAGCCGGGAATTCTCTGCCTGGTTCTACCCGCTGCCCGGAACGCTACGCAGGGCAAAAGCGGTTCTCGTCCTCCGTGCTTGCTTTTTCTCAGAAAGAGCCGTGGTGTGCGATTTCGCCGGAAAACGCGTTTTCGGCCGAAAACGTGTACGTTTGCACTTCCCCGCCACAGGGAAGCTGCTAGCCGGGAATTCTCTGCCTGGTTCTACCCGCTGCCCGGAACGCTACGCAGGGCAAAAGCGGTTCTCGTCCTCCGTGCTTGTTTTTTCTCAGAAAGAGCCGTGGTGTGCGTTTTCGCCGGAAAACACGTTTTCGGCCGAAAACGTGTACGTTTGCACTTCCCCGCCACAGGGAAGCTGCTAGCCGGGAATTCTCTGCCTGGTTCTACCCGCTGCCCGGAACGCTACGCAGGGCAAAAGCGGTTCTCGTCCTCCGTGCTTGTTTTTTCTCAGAAAGAGCCGTGGTGTGCGATTTCGCCGGAAAACGCGTTTTCGGCCGAAAACGTGTACGTTTGCACTTCCCCGCCACAGGGAAGCTGCTAGCCGGGAATTCTCTGCCTGGTTCTACCCGCTGCCCGGAACGCTACGCAGGGCAAAAGCGGTTCTCGTCCTCCGTGCTTGTTTTTTCTCAGAAAGAGCCGTGGTGTGCGATTTCGCCGGAAAACACGTTTTCGGCCGAAAACGTGTACGTTTGCACTTCCCCGCCACAGGGAAGCTGCTAGCCGGGAATTCTCTGCCTGGTTCTACCCGCTGCCCGGAACGCTACGCAGGGCAAAAGCGGTTCTCGTCCTCCGTGCTTGTTTTTTCTCAGAAAGAGCCGTGGTGTGCGATTTCGCCGGAAAACGCGTTTTCGGCCGAAAACGTGTACGTTTGCACTTCCCCGCCACAGGGAAGCTGCTAGCCGGGAATTCTCTGCCTGGTTCTACCCGCTGCCCGGAACGCTACGCAGGGCAAAAGCGGTTCTCGTCCTCCGTGCTTGCTTTTTCTCAGAAAGAGCCGTGGTGTTCGTTTTCGCCGGAAAACGCGTTTTCGGCCGAAAACGTGTACGTTTGCACTTCCCCGCCACAGGGAAGCTGCTAGCCGGGAATTCTCTGCCTGGTTCTACCCGCTGCCCGGAACGCTACGCAGGGCAAAAGCGGTTCTCGTCCTCCGTGCTTGCTTTTTCTCAGAAAGAGCCGTGGTGTGCGATTTCGCCGGAAAACGCGTTTTCGGCCGAAAACGTGTACGTTTGCACTTCCCCGCCACAGGGAAGCTGCTAGCCGGGAATTCTCTGCCTGGTTCTACCCGCTGCCCGGAACGCTACGCAGGGCAAAAGCGGTTCTCGTCCTCCGTGCTTGCTTTTTCTCAGAAAGAGCCGTGGTGTGCGTTTTCGCCGGAAAACGCGTTTTCGGCCGAAAACGTGTACGTTTGCACTTCCCCGCCACAGGGAAGCTGCTAGCCGGGAATTCTCTGCCTGGTTCTACCCGCTGCCCGGAACGCTACGCAGGGCAAAAGCGGTTCTCGTCCTCCGTGCTTGCTTTTTCTCAGAAAGAGCCGTGGTGTTCGTTTTCGCCGGAAAACGCGTTTTCGGCCGAAAACGTGTACGTTTGCACTTCCCCGCCACAGGGAAGCTGCTAGCCGGGAATTCTCTGCCTGGTTCTACCCGCTGCCCGGAACGCTACGCAGGGCAAAAGCGGTTCTCGTCCTCCGTGCTTGCTTTTTCTCAGAAAGAGCCGTGGTGTGCGATTTCGCCGGAAAACGCGTTTTCGGCCGAAAACGTGTACGTTTGCACTTCCCCGCCACAGGGAAGCTGCTAGCCGGGAATTCTCTGCCTGGTTCTACCCGCTGCCCGGAACGCTACGCAGGGCAAAAGCGGTTCTCGTCCTCCGTGCTTGTTTTTTCTCAGAAAGAGCCGTGGTGTGCGATTTCGCCGGAAAACGCGTTTTCGGCCGAAAACGTGTACGTTTGCACTTCCCCGCCACAGGGAAGCTGCTAGCCGGGAATTCTCTGCCTGGTTCTACCCGCTGCCCGGAACGCTACGCAGGGCAAAAGCGGTTCTCGTCCTCCGTGCTTGTTTTTTCTCAGAAAGAGCCGTGGTGTGCGATTTCGCCGGAAAACGCGTTTTCGGCCGAAAACGTGTACGTTTGCACTTCCCCGCCACAGGGAAGCTGCTAGCCGGGAATTCTCTGCCTGGTTCTACCCGCTGCCCGGAACGCTACGCAGGGCAAAAGCGGTTCTCGTCCTCCGTGCTTGCTTTTTCTCAGAGAGAGCCGTGGTGTTCGTTTTCGCCGGAAAACGCGTTTTCGGCCGAAAACGTGTACGTTTGCACTTCCCCGCCACAGGGAAGCTGCTAGCCGGGAATTCTCTGCCTGGTTCTACCCGCTGCCCGGAACGCTACGCAGGGCAAAAGCGGTTCTCGTCCTCCGTGCTTGCTTTTTCTCAGAAAGAGCCGTGGTGTGCGTTTTCGCCGGAAAACGCGTTTTCGGCCGAAAACGTGTACGTTTGCACTTCCCCGCCACAGGAAAGCTGCTAGCCGGGAATTCTCTGCCTGGTTCTACCCGCTGCCCGGAACGCTACGCAGGGCAAAAGAGGTTCTCGTCCTCCGTGCTTGCTTTTTCTCAGAAAGAGCCGTGGTGTTCGTTTTCGCCGGAAAACGCGTTTTCGGCCGAAAACGTGTACGTTTGCACTTCCCCGCCACAGGGAAGCTGCTAGCCGGGAATTCTCTGCCTGGTTCTACCCGCTGCCCGGAACGCTACGCAGGGCAAAAGCGGTTCTCGTCTTCCGTGCTTGCTTTTTCTCAGAAAGAGCCGTGGTGTGCGTTTTCGCCGGAAAACGCGTTTTCGGCCGAAAACGTGTACGTTTGCACTTCCCCGCCACAGGGAAGCTGCTAGCCGGGAATTCTCTGCCTGGTTCTACCCGCTGCCCGGAACGCTACGCAGGGCAAAAGCGGTTCTCGTCCTCCGTGCTTGCTTTTTCTCAGAAAGAGCCGTGGTGTGCGTTTTTGCCGGAAAACGCGTTTTCGGCCGAAAACGTGTACGTTTGCACTTCCCCGCCACAGGGAAGCTGCTAGCCGGGAATTCTCTGCCTGGTTCTACCCGCTGCCCGGAACGCTACGCAGGGCAAAAGCGGTTCTCGTCCTCCGTGCTTGCTTTTTCTCAGAAAGAGCCGTGGTGTGCGATTTCGCCGGAAAACGCGTTTTCGGCCGAAAACGTGTACGTTTGCACTTCCCCGCCACAGGGAAGCTGCTAGCCGGGAATTCTCTGCCTGGTTCTACCCGCTGCCCGGAACGCTACGCAGGGCAAAAGCGGTTCTCGTCCTCCGTGCTTGCTTTTTCTCAGAAAGAGCCGTGGTGTGCGTTTTCGCCGGAAAACGCGTTTTCGGCCGAAAACGTGTACGTTTGCACTTCCCCGCCACAGGGAAGCTGCTAGCCGGGAATTCTCTGCCTGGTTCTACCCGCTGCCCGGAACGCTACGCAGGGCAAAAGCGGTTCTCGTCCTCCGTGCTTGTTTTTTCTCAGAAAGAGCCGTGGTGTGCGATTTCACCGGAAAACGCGTTTTCGGCCGAAAACGTGTACGTTTGCACTTCCCCGCCACAGGGAAGCTGCTAGCCGGGAATTCTCTGCCTGGTTCTACCCGCTGCCCGGAACGCTACGCAGGGCAAAAGCGGTTCTCGTCCTCCGTGCTTGCTTTTTCTCAGAAAGAGCCGTGGTGTGCGTTTTCGCCGGAAAACGCGTTTTCGGCCGAAAACGTGTACGTTTGCACTTCCCCGCCACAGGAAAGCTGCTAGCCGGGAATTCTCTGCCTGGTTCTACCCGCTGCCCGGAACGCTACGCAGGGCAAAAGCGGTTCTCGTCCTCCGTGCTTGCTTTTTCTCAGAAAGAGCCGTGGTGTGCGATTTCGCCGGAAAACGCGTTTTCGGCCGAAAACGTGTACGTTTGCACTTCCCCGCCACAGGGAAGCTGCTAGCCGGGAATTCTCTGCCTGGTTCTACCCGCTGCCCGGAACGCTACGCAGGGCAAAAGCGGTTCTCGTGCTCCGTGCTTGCTTTTTCTCAGAAAGAGCCGTGGTGTGCGTTTTCGCCGGAAAACGCGTTTTCGGCCGAAAACGTGTACGTTTGCACTTCCCCGCCACAGGGAAGCTGCTAGCCGGGAATTCTCTGCCTGGTTCTACCCGCTGCCCGGAACGCTACGCAGGGCAAAAGCGGTTCTCGTCCTCCGTGCTTGCTTTTTCTCAGAAAGAGCCGTGGTGTGCGTTTTCGCCGGAAAACGCGTTTTCGGCCGAAAACGTGTACGTTTGCACTTCCCCGCCACAGGGAAGCTGCTAGCCGGGAATTCTCTGCCTGGTTCTACCCGCTGCCCGGAACGCTACGCAGGGCAAAAGCGGTTCTCGTCCTCTGTGCTTTCTTTTTCTCAGAAAGAGCCGTGGTGTTCGTTTTCGCCGGAAAACGCGTTTTCGGCCGAAAACGTGTACGTTTGCACTTCCCCGCCACAGGGAAGCTGCTAGCCGGGAATTCTCTGCCTGGTTCTACCCGCTGCCCGGAACGCTACGCAGGGCAAAAGCGGTTCTCGTCCTCCGTGCTTGCTTTTTCTCAGAAAGAGCCGTGGTGTGCGATTTCGCCGGAAAACGCGTTTTCGGCCGAAAACGTGTACGTTTGCACTTCCCCGCCACAGGGAAGCTGCTAGCCGGGAATTCTCTGCCTGGTTCTACCCGCTGCCCGGAACGCTACGCAGGGCAAAAGCGGTTCTCGTCCTCCGTGCTTGCTTTTTCAGAAAGAGCCGTGGTGTGCGTTTTCGCCGGAAAACGCGTTTTCGGCCGAAAACGTGTACGTTTGCACTTCCCCGCCACAGGGAAGCTGCTAGCCGGGAATTCTCTGCCTGGTTCTACCCGCTGCCCGGAACGCTACGCAGGGCAAAAGCGGTTCTCGTCCTCCGTGCTTGCTTTTTCTCAGAAAGAGCCGTGGTGTGCGTTTTCGCCGGAAAACGCGTTTTCGGCCGAAAACGTGTACGTTTGCACTTCCCCGCCACAGGGAAGCTGCTAGCCGGGAATTCTCTGCCTGGTTCTACCCGCTGCCCGGAACGCTACGCAGGGCAAAAGCGGTTCTCGTCCTCCGTGCTTGCTTTTTCTCAGAAAGAGCCGTGGTTTGCGATTTTGCCGGAAAACGAGTTTTCGTCCGAAAACGTATACGTTTGCACTTCCCCGCCACAGGGAAGCTGCTAGCCGGGAATTCTCTGCCTGGTTCTACCCGCTGCCCGGAACGCTACGCAGGGCAAAAGCGGTTCTCGTCCTCCGTGCTTGCTTTTTCTCAGAAAGAGCCGTGGTGTGCGTTTTCGCCGGAAAACGCGTTTTCGGCCGAAAACGTGTACGTTTGCACTTCCCCGCCACAGGGAAGCTGCTAGCCGGGAATTCTCTGCCTGGTTCTACCCGCTGCCCGGAACGCTACGCAGGGCAAAAGCGGTTCTCGTCCTCCGTGCTTGCTTTTTCTCAGAGAGAGCCGTGGTGTTCGTTTTCGCCGGAAAACGCGTTTTCGGCCGAAAACGTGTACGTTTGCACTTCCCCGCCACAGGGAAGCTGCTAGCCGGGAATTCTCTGCCTGGTTCTACCCGCTGCCCGGAACGCTACGCAGGGCAAAAGCGGTTCTCGTCCTCCGTGCTTGCTTTTTCTCAGAAAGAGCCGTGGTGTGCGATTTCGCCGGAAAACGCGTTTTCGGCCGAAAACGTGTACGTTTGCACTTCCCCGCCACAGGGAAGCTGCTAGCCGGGAATTCTCTGCCTGGTTCTACCCGCTGCCCGGAACGCTACGCAGGGCAAAAGCGGTTCTCGTCCTCCGTGCTTGCTTTTTCTCAGAGAGAGCCGTGGTGTTCGTTTTCGCCGGAAAACGCGTTTTCGGCCGAAAACGTGTACGTTTGCACTTCCCCGCCACAGGGAAGCTGCTAGCCGGGAATTCTCTGCCTGGTTCTACCCGCTGCCCGGAACGCTACGCAGGGCAAAAGCGGTTCTCGTCCTCCGTGCTTGCTTTTTCTCAGAAAGTGCCGTGGTGTTCGTTTTCGCCGGAAAACGCGTTTTCGGCCGAAAACGTGTACGTTTGCACTTCCCCGCCACAGGGAAGCTGCTAGCCGGGAATTCTCTGCCTGGTTCTACCCGCTGCCCGGAACGCTACGCAGGGCAAAAGCGGTTCTCGTCCTCCGTGCTTGCTTTTTCTCAGAAAGAGCCGTGGTGTGCGATTTCGCCGGAAAACGCGTTTTCGGCCGAAAACGTGTACGTTTGCACTTCCCCGCCACAGGGAAGCTGCTAGCCGGGAATTCTCTGCCTGGTTCTACCCGCTGCCCGGAACGCTACGCAGGGCAAAAGCGGTTCTCGTCCTCCGTGCTTGCTTTTTCTCAGAAAGATCCGTGGTGTGCGTTTTCGCCGGAAAACGCGTTTTCGGCCGAAAACGTGTACGTTTGCACTTCCCCGCCACAGGGAAGCTGCTAGCCGGGAATTCTCTGCCTGGTTCTACCCGCTGCCCGGAACGCTACGCAGGGCAAAAGCGGTTCTCGTCCTCCGTGCTTGCTTTTTCTCAGAAAGAGCCGTGGTGTGCGTTGTCGCCGGAAAACGCGTTTTCGGCCGAAAACGTGTACGTTTGCACTTCCCCGCCACAGGGAAGCTGCTAGCCGGGAATTCTCTGCCTGGTTCTACCCGCTGCCCGGAACGCTACGCAGGGCAAAAGCGGTTCTCGTCCTCCGTGCTTGCTTTTTCTCAGAAAGAGCCGTGGTGTGCGTTTTCGCCGGAAAACGCGTTTTCGGCCGAAAACGTGTACGTTTGCACTTCCCCGCCGCAGGGAAGCTGCTAGCCGGGAATTCTCTGCCTGGTTCTACCCGCTGCCCGGAACGCTACGCAGGGCAAAAGCGGTTCTCGTCCTCCGTGCTTGCTTTTTCTCAGAAAGAGCCGTGGTGTGCGTTTTCGCTGGAAAACGAGTTTTCGGCAGAAAACGTGTACGTTTGCACTTCCCCGCCACAGGGAAGCTGCTAGCCGGGAATTCTCTGCCTGGTTCTACCCGCTGCCCGGAACGCTACGCAGGGCAAAAGCGGTTCTCGTCCTCCGTGCTTGCTTTTTCTCAGAAAGAGCCGTGGTGTGCGTTGTCGCCGGAAAACGCGTTTTCGGACGAAAACGTGTACGCTTGCACTTCCCCGCCACAGGGAAGCTGCTAGCCGGGAATTCTCTGCCTGGTTCTACCCGCTGCCCGGAACGCTACGCAGGGCAAAAGCGGTTCTCGTCCTCCGTGCTTGCTTTTTCTCAGAGAGAGCCGTGGTGTTCGTTTTCGTCGGAAAACGCGTTTTCGGCCGAAAACGTGTACGTTTGCACTTCCCCGCCACAGGGAAGCTGCTAGCCGGGAATTCTCTGCCTGGTTCTACCCGCTGCCCGGAACGCTACGCAGGGCAAAAGCGGTTCTCGTCCTCCGTGCTTGCTTTTTCTCAGAAAGTGCCGTGGTGTTCGTTTTCGCCGGAAAACGCGTTTTCGGCCGAAAACGTGTACGTTTGCACTTCCCCGCCACAGGGAAGCTGCTAGCCGGGAATTCTCTGCCTGGTTCTACCCGCTGCCCGGAACGCTACGCAGGGCAAAAGCGGTTCTCGTCCTCCGTGCTTGCTTTTTCTCAGAAAGAGCCGTGGTGGGCGATTTCGCCGGAAAACGCGTTTTCGGCCGAAAACGTGTACGTTTGCACTTCCCCGCCACAGGGAAGCTGCTAGCCGGGAATTCTCTGCCTGGTTCTACCCGCTGCCCGGAACGCTACGCAGGGCAAAAGCGGTTCTCGTCCTCCGTGCTTGTTTTTTCTCAGAAAGAGCCGTGGTGTGCGATTTCGCCGGAAAACGCGTTTTCGGCAGAAAACGTGTACGTTTGCACTTCCCCGCCACAGGGAAGCTGCTAGCCGGGAATTCTCTGCCTGGTTCTACCCGCTGCCCGGAACGCTACGCAGGGCAAAAGCGGTTCTCGTCCTCCGTGCTTGTTTTTTCTCAGAAAGAGGCGTGGTGTGCGATTTCGCCGGAAAACGCGTTTTCGGCCGAAAACGTGTACGTTTGCACTTCCCCGCCACAGGGAAGCTGCTAGCCGGGAATTCTCTGCCTGGTTCTACCCGCTGCCCGGAACGCTACGCAGGGCAAAAGCGGTTCTCGTCCTCCGTGCTTGCTTTTTCTCAGAAAGAGCCGTGGTGTGCGTTTTCGCCGGAAAACGCGTTTTCGGCCGAAAACGTGTACGTTTGCACTTCCCCGCCACAGGGAAGCTGCTAGCCGGGAATTCTCTGCCTGGTTCTACCCGCTGCCCGGAACGCTACGCAGGGCAAAAGCGGTTCTCGTCCTCCGTGCTTGCTTTTTCTCAGAGAGAGCCGTGGTGTTCGTTTTCGCCGGAAACCACGTTTTCGGCCGAAAACGTGTACGTTTGCACTTCCCCGCCACAGGGAAGCTGCTAGCCGGGAATTCTCTGCCTGGTTCTACCCGCTGCCCGGAACGCTACGCAGGGCAAAAGCGGTTCTCGTCCTCCGTGCTTGCTTTTTCTCAGAAAGAGCCGTGGTGTTCGTTTTCGCCGGAAAACGCGTTTTCGGCCGAAAACGTGTACGTTTGTACTTCCCCGCCACAGGGAAGCTGCTAGCCGGGAATTCTCTGCCTGGTTCTACCCGCTGCCCGGAACGCTACGCAGGGCAAAAGCGGTTCTCGTCTTCCGTGCTTGCTTTTTCTCAGAAAGAGCCGTGGTGTGCGTTTTCGCCGGAAAACGCGTTTTCGGCCGAAAACGTGTACGTTTGCACTTCCCCGCCACAGGGAAGCTGCTAGCCGGGAATTCTCTGCCTGGTTCTACCCGCTGCCCGGAACGCTACGCAGGGCAAAAGCGGTTCTCGTCCTCCGTGCTTGCTTTTTCTCAGAGAGAGCCGTGGTGTTCGTTTTCGCCGGAAAACGCGTTTTTGGCCGAAAACGTGTACGTTTGCACTTCCCCGCCACAGGGAAGCTGCTAGCCGGGAATTCTCTGCCTGGTTCTACCCGCTGCCCGGAACGCTACGCAGGGCAAAAGCGGTTCTCGTCCTCCGTGCTTGCTTTTTCTCAGAAAGAGCCGTGGTGTGCGTTTTCGCCGGAAAACGCGTTTTCGGCCGAAAACGTGTACGTTTGCACTTCCCCGCCACAGGGAAGCTGCTAGCCGGGAATTCTCTGCCTGGTTCTACCCGCTGCCCGGAACGCTACGCAGGGCAAAAGCGGTTCTCGTCCTCCGTGCTTGCTTTTTCTCAGAAAGAGCCGTGGTGTGCGATTTCGCCGGAAAACGCGTTTTCGGCCGAAAACGTGTACGTTTGCACTTCCCCGCCACAGGGAAGCTGCTAGCCGGGAATTCTCTGCCTGGTTCTACCCGCTGCCCGGAACGCTACGCAGGGCAAAAGCGGTTCTCGTCCTCCGTGCTTGTTTTTTCTCAGAAAGAGCCGTGGTGTGCGATTTCGCCGGAAAACGCGTTTTCGGCCGAAAACGTGTACGTTTGCACTTCCCCGCCACAGGGAAGCTGCTAGCCGGGAATTCTCTGCCTGGTTCTACCCGCTGCCCGGAACGCTACGCAGGGCAAAAGCGGTTCTCGTCCTCCGTGCTTGCTTTTTCTCAGAAAGAGCCGTGGTGTGCGTTTTCGCCGGAAAACGAGTTTTCGGCCGAAAACGTGTACGTTTGCACTTCCCCGCCGCAGGGAAGCTGCTAGCCGGGAATTCTCTGCCTGGTTCTACCCGCTGCCCGGAACGCTACGCAGGGCAAAAGCGGTTCTCGTCCTCTGTGCTTTCTTTTTCTCAGAAAGAGCCGTGGTGTTCGTTTTCGCCGGAAAACGCGTTTTCGGCCGAAAACGTGTACGTTTGCACTTCCCCGCCACAGGGAAGCTGCTAGCCGGGAATTCTCTGCCTGGTTCTACCCGCTGCCCGGAACGCTACGCAGGGCAAAAGCGGTTCTCGTCCTCCGTGCTTGCTTTTTCTCAGAAAGAGCCGTGGTGTGCGATTTCGCCGGAAAACGCGTTTTCGGCCGAAAACGTGTACGTTTGCACTTCCCCGCCACAGGGAAGCTGCTAGCCGGGAATTCTCTGCCTGGTTCTACCCGCTGCCCGGAACGCTACGCAGGGCAAAAGCGGTTCTCGTCCTCCGTGCTTGCTTTTTCTCAGAAAGAGCCGTGGTGTGCGTTTTCGCCGGAAAACGCGTTTTCGGCCGAAAACGTGTACGTTTGCACTTCCCAGCCACAGGGAAGCTGCTAGCCGGGAATTCTCTGCCTGGTTCTACCCGCTGCCCGGAACGCTACGCAGGGCAAAAGCGGTTCTCGTCCTCCGTGCTTGCTTTTTCTCAGAAAGAGCCGTGGTGTGCGTTTTCGCCGGAAAACGCGTTTTCGGCCGAAAACGTGTACGTTTGCACTTCCCCGCCACAGGGAAGCTGCTAGCCGGGAATTCTCTGCCTGGTTCTACCCGCTGCCCGGAACGCTACGCAGGGCAAAAGCGGTTCTCGTCCTCCGTGCTTGCTTTTTCTCAGAGAGAGCCGTGGTGTTCTTTTTCGCCGGAAAACGCGTTTTTGGCCGAAAACGTGTACGTTTGCACTTCCCCGCCACAGGGAAGCTGCTAGCCGGGAATTCTCTGCCTGGTTCTACCCGCTGCCCGGAACGCTACGCAGGGCAAAAGCGGTTCTCGTCCTCCGTGCTTGCTTTTTCTCAGAAAGAGCCGTGGTGTGCGTTTTCGCCGGAAAACGCGTTTTCGGCCGAAAACGTGTACGTTTGCACTTCCCCGCCACAGGAAAGCTGCTAGCCGGGAATTCTCTGCCTGGTTCTACCCGCTGCCCGGAACGCTAGGCAGGGCAAAAGCGGTTCTCGTCCTCCGTGCTTGCTTTTTCTCAGAAAGAGCCGTGGTGTGCGTTTTCGCCGGAAAACGCGTTTTCGGCCGAAAACGTGTACGTTTGCACTTCCCCGCCACAGGGAAGCTGCTAGCCGGGAATTCTCTGCCTGGTTCTACCCGCTGCCCGGAACGCTACGCAGGGCAAAAGCGGTTCTCGTCCTCCGTGCTTGTTTTTTCTCAGAAAGAGCCGTGGTGTGCGATTTCGCCGGAAAACGCGTTTTCGGCCGAAAACGTGTACGTTTGCACTTCCCCGCCACAGGGAAGCTGCTAGCCGGGAATTCTCTGCCTGGTTCTACCCGCTGCCCGGAACGCTACGCAGGGCAAAAGCGGTTCTCGTCCTCCGTGCTTGCTTTTTCTCAGAGAGAGCCGTGGTGTTCGTTTTCACCGGAAAACGCGTTTTCGGCCGAAAACGTGTACGTTTGCACTTCCCCGCCACAGGGAAGCTGCTAGCCGGGAATTCTCTGCCTGGTTCTACCCGCTGCCCGGAACGCTACGCAGGGCAAAAGCGGTTCTCGTCCTCCGTGCTTGCTTTTTCTCAGAAAGAGCCGTGGTGTGCGTTTTCGCCGGAAAACGCGTTTTCGGCCGAAAACGTGTACGTTTGCACTTCCCCGCCACAGGGAAGCTGCTAGCCGGGAATTCTCTGCCTGGTTCTACCCGCTGCCCGGAACGCTACGCAGGGCAAAAGCGGTTCTCGTCCTCCGTGCTTGCTTTTTCTCAGAAAGAGCCGTGGTGTGCGATTTCGCCGGAAAACGCGTTTTCGGCCGAAAACGTGTACGTTTGCACTTCCCCGCCACAGGGAAGCTGCTAGCCGGGAATTCTCTGCCTGGTTCTACCCGCTGCCCGGAACGCTACGCAGGGCAAAAGCGGTTCTCGTCCTCCGTGCTTGCTTTTTCTCAGAAAGAGCCGTGTTGTGCGATTTCGCCGGAAAACGCGTTTTCGGCCGAAAACGTGTACGTTTGCACTTCCCCGCCACAGGGAAGCTGCTAGCCGGGAATTCTCTGCCTGGTTCTACCCGCTGCCCGGAACGCTACGCAGGGCAAAAGCGGTTCTCGTCCTCCGTGCTTGCTTTTTCTCAGAAAGAGCCGTGGTGTGCGTTTTCGCCGGAAAACGAGTTTTCGGCCGAAAACGTGTACGTTTGCACTTCCCCGCCGCAGGGAAGCTGCTAGCCGGGAATTCTCTGCCTGGTTCTACCCGCTGCCCGGAACGCTACGCAGGGCAAAAGCGGTTCTCGTCCTCTGTGCTTTCTTTTTCTCAGAAAGAGCCGTGGTGTTCGTTTTCGCCGGAAAACGCGTTTTCGGCCGAAAACGTGTACGTTTGCACTTCCCCGCCACAGGGAAGCTGCTAGCCGGGAATTCTCTGCCTGGTTCTACCCGCTGCCCGGAACGCTACGCAGGGCAAAAGCGGTTCTCGTCCTCCGTGCTTGCTTTTTCTCAGAAAGAGCCGTGGTGTGCGATTTCGCCGGAAAACGCGTTTTCGGCCGAAAACGTGTACGTTTGCACTTCCCCGCCACAGGGAAGCTGCTAGCCGGGAATTCTCTGCCTGGTTCTACCCGCTGCCCGGAACGCTACGCAGGGCAAAAGCGGTTCTCGTCCTCCGTGCTTGCTTTTTCTCAGAAAGAGCCGTGGTGTGCGATTTCGCCGGAAAACGCGTTTTCGGCCGAAAACGTGTACGTTTGCACTTCCCCGCCACAGGGAAGCTGCTAGCCGGGAATTCTCTGCCTGGTTCTACCCGCTGCCCGGAACGCTACGCAGGGCAAAAGCGGTTCTCGTCCTCCGTGCTTGTTTTTTCTCAGAAAGAGGCGTGGTGTGCGATTTCGCCGGAAAACGCGTTTTCGGCCGAAAACGTGTACGTTTGCACTTCCCCGCCACAGGGAAGCTGCTAGCCGGGAATTCTCTGCCTGGTTCTACCCGCTGCCCGGAACGCTACGCAGGGCAAAAGCGGTTCTCGTCCTCCGTGCTTGCTTTTTCTCAGAGAGAGCCGTGGTGTTCGTTTTCGCCGGAAAACGCGTTTTCGGCCGAAAACGTGTACGTTTGCACTTCCCCGCCACAGGGAAGCTGCTAGCCGGGAATTCTCTGCCTGGTTCTACCCGCTGCCCGGAACGCTACGCAGGGCAAAAGCGGTTCTCGTCCTCCGTGCTTGCTTTTTCTCAGAAAGAGCCGTGGTGTGCGTTTTCGCCGGAAAACGCGTTTTCGGCCGAAAACGTGTACGTTTGCACTTCCCCGCCACAGGGAAGCTGCTAGCCGGGAATTCTCTGCCTGGTTCTACCCGCTGCCCGGAACGCTACGCAGGGCAAAAGCGGTTCTCGTCCTCCGTGCTTGCTTTTTCTCAGAAAGAGCCGTGGTGTGCGATTTCGCCGGAAAACGCGTTTTCGGCCGAAAACGTGTACGTTTGCACTTCCCCGCCACAGGGAAGCTGCTAGCAGGGAATTCCCTGCCTGGTTCTACCCGCTGCCCGGAACGCTACGCAGGGCAAAAGCGGTTCTCGTCCTCCGTGCTTGCTTTTTCTCAGAAAGAGCCGTGGTGTGCCTTTTCGCCGGAAAACGCGTTTCCGGCAGAAAACGTGTACGTTTGCACTTCCCCGCCGCAGGGAAGCTGCTAGCCGGGAATTCTCTGCCTGGTTCTACCCGCTGCCCGGAACGCTACGCAGGGCAAAAGCGGTTCTCGTCCTCTGTGCTTTCTTTTTCTCAGAAAGAGCCGTGGTGTTCGTTTTCGCCGGAAAACGCGTTTTCGGCCGAAAACGTGTACGTTTGCACTTCCCCGCCACAGGGAAGCTGCTAGCCGGGAATTCTCTGCCTGGTTCTACCCGCTGCCCGGAACGCTACGCAGGGCAAAAGCGGTTCTCGTCCTCCGTGCTTGCTTTTTCTCAGAAAGAGCCGTGGTGTGCGATTTCGCCGGAAAACGCGTTTTCGGCCGAAAACGTGTACGTTTGCACTTCCCCGCCACAGGGAAGCTGCTAGCCGGGAATTCTCTGCCTGGTTCTACCCGCTGCCCGGAACGCTACGCAGGGCAAAAGCGGTTCTCGTCCTCCGTGCTTGCTTTTTCTCAGAAAGAGCCGTGGTGTGCGTTTTCGCCGGAAAACGCGTTTTCGGCCGAAAACGTGTACGTTTGCACTTCCCAGCCACAGGGAAGCTGCTAGCCGGGAATTCTCTGCCTGGTTCTACCCGCTGCCCGGAACGCTACGCAGGGCAAAAGCGGTTCTCGTCCTCCGTGCTTGCTTTTTCTCAGAAAGAGCCGTGGTGTGCGTTTTCGCCGGAAAACGCGTTTTCGGCCGAAAACGTGTACGTTTGCACTTCCCCGCCACAGGGAAGCTGCTAGCCGGGAATTCTCTGCCTGGTTCTACCCGCTGCCCGGAACGCTACGCAGGGCAAAAGCGGTTCTCGTCCTCCGTGCTTGCTTTTTCTCAGAAAGAGCCGTGGTGTGCGTTTTCGCCGGAAAACGCGTTTTCGGCCGAAAACGTGTACGTTTCCACTTCCCCGCCACAGGGAAGCTGCTAGCCGGGAATTCTCTGCCTGGTTCTACCCGCTGCCCGGAACGCTACGCAGGGCAAAAGCGGTTCTCGTCCTCCGTGCTTGTTTTTTCTCAGAAAGAGCGTTGTGTGCGTTTTCGCCGGAAAACGCGTTTTCGGCCGAAAACGTGTACGTTTGCACTTCCCCGCCACAGGAAAGCTGCTAGCCGGGAATTCTCTGCCTGGTTCTACCCGCTGCCCGGAACGCTACGCAGGGCAAAAGCGGTTCTCGTCCTCCGTGCTTGTTTTTTCTCAGAAAGAGCCGTGGTGTGCGTTTTCGCCGGAAAACGCGTTTTCGGCCGAAAACGTGTACGTTTGCACTTCCCCGCCACAGGGAAGCTGCTAGCCGGGAATTCTCTGCCTGGTTCTACCCGCTGCCCGGAACGCTACGCAGGGCAAAAGCGGTTCTCGTCCTCCGTGCTTGCTTTTTCTCAGAAAGAGCCGTGGTGTGCGTTTTCGTCGGAAAACGAGTTTTCGGCCGAAAACGTGTACGTTTGCACTTCCCCGCCGCAGGGAAGCTGCTAGCCGGGAATTCTCTGCCTGGTTCTACCCGCTGCCCGGAACGCTACGCAGGGCAAAAGAGGTTCTCGTCCTCCGTGCTTGCTTTTTCTCAGAAAGAGCCGTGGTGTGCGATTTCGCCGGAAAACGCGTTTTCGGCCGAAAACGTGTACGTTTGCACTTCCCCGCCACAGGGAAGCTGCTAGCCGGGAATTCTCTGCCTGGTTCTACCCACTGCCCGGAACGCTACGCAGGGCGAAAGCGGTTCTCGTCCTCCGTGCTTGCTTTTTCTCAGAAAGAGCCGTGGTGTGCGTTTTCGCCGGAAAACGCGTTTTCGGCCGAAAACGTGTACGTTTGCACTTCCCCGCCACAGGGAAGCTGCTAGCCGGGAATTCTCTGCCTGGTTCTACCCGCTGCCCGGAACGCTACGCAGGGCAAAAGCGGTTCTCGTCCTCCGTGCTTGCTTTTTCTCAGAAAGAGCCGTGGTGTGCGTTTTCGCCGGAAAACGCGTTTTCGGCCGAAAACGTGTACGTTTGCACTTCCCCGCCACAGGGAAGCTGCTAGCCGGGAATTCTCTGCCTGGTTCTACCCGCTGCCCGGAACGCTACGCAGGGCAAAAGCGGTTCTCGTCCTCCGTGCTTGCTTTTTCTCAGAAAGAGCCGTGGTGTGCGATTTCGCCGGAAAACGCGTTTTCGGCCGAAAACGTGTACGTTTGCACTTCCCCGCCACAGGGAAGCTGCTAGCCGGGAATTCTCTGCCTGGTTCTACCCGCTGCCCGGAACGCTACGCAGGGCAAAAGCGGTTCTCGTCCTCCGTGCTTGCTTTTTCTCAGAAAGAGCCGTGGTGTGCGTTGTCGCCGGAAAACGCGTTTTCGGCCGAAAACGTGTACGTTTGCACTTCCCAGCCACAGGGAAGCTGCTAGCCGGGAATTCTCTGCCTGGTTCTACCCGCTGCCCGGAACGCTACGCAGGGCAAAAGCGGTTCTCGTCCTCCGTGCTTGCTTTTTCTCAGAAAGAGCCGTGGTGTGCGTTTTCGCCGGAAAACGCGTTTTCGGCCGAAAACGTGTACGTTTGCACTTCCCCGCCGCAGGGAAGCTGCTAGCCGGGAATTCTCTGCCTGGTTCTACCCGCTGCCCGGAACGCTACGCAGGGCAAAAGCGGTTCTCGTCCTCCGTGCTTGCTTTTTCTCAGAAAGAGCCGTGGTGTGCGTTTTCGCCGGAAAACGCGTTTTCGGCCGAAAACGTGTACGTTTCCACTTCCCCGCCACAGGGAAGCTGCTAGCCGGGAATTCTCTGCCTGGTTCTACCCGCTGCCCGGAACGCTACGCAGGGCAAAAGCGGTTCTCGTCCTCCGTGCTTGCTTTTTCTCAGAAAGAGCCGTGGTGTGCGTTTTCGCCGGAAAACGAGTTTTCGGCCGAAAACGTGTACGTTTGCACTTCCCCGCCACAGGGAAGCTGCTAGCCGGGAATTCTCTGCCTGGTTCTACCCGCTGCCCGGAACGCTACGCAGGGCAAAAGCGGTTCTCGTCCTCCGTGCTTGCTTTTTCTCAGAAAGAGCCGTGGTGTGCGATTTCGCCGGAAAACGCGTTTTCGGCCGAAAACGTGTACGTTTGCACTTCCCCGCCACAGGGAAGCTGCTAGCCGGGAATTCTCTGCCTGGTTCTACCCGCTGCCCGGAACGCTACGCAGGGCAAAAGCGGTTCTCGTCCTCCGTGCTTGCTTTTTCTCAGAAAGAGCCGTGGTGTGCGTTTTCGCCGGAAAACGCGTTTTCGGCCGAAAACGTGTACGTTTGCACTTCCCCGCCACAGGGAAGCTGCTAGCCGGGAATTCTCTGCCTGGTTCTACCCGCTGCCCGGAACGCTACGCAGGGCAAAAGCGGTTCTCGTCCTCCGTGCTTGCTTTTTCTCAGAAACAGCCGTGGTGTGCGATTTCGCCGGAAAACGCGTTTTCGGCCGAAAACGTGTACGTTTGCACTTCCCCGCCACAGGGAAGCTGCTAGCCGGGAATTCTCTGCCTGGTTCTACCCGCTGCCCGGAACGCTACGCAGGGCAAAAGCGGTTCTCGTCCTCCGTGCTTGCTTTTTCTCAGAAACAGCCGTGGTGTGCGATTTCGCCGGAAAACGCGTTTTCGGCCGAAAACGTGTACGTTTGCACTTCCCCGCCACAGGGAAGCTGCTAGCCGGGAATTCTCTGCCTGGTTCTACCCGCTGCCCGGAACGCTACGCAGGGCAAAAGCGGTTCTCGTCCTCCGTGCTTGTTTTTTTCTCAGAAAGAGCCGTGGTGTGCGATTTCGCCGGAAAACGCGTTTTCGGCCGAAAACGTGTACGTTTGCACTTCCCCGCCACAGGGAAGCTGCTAGCCGGGAATTCTCTGCCTGGTTCTACCCGCTGCCCGGAACGCTACGCAGGGCAAAAGCGGTTCTCGTCCTCCGTGCTTGCTTTTTCTCAGAAAGAGCCGTGGTGTGCGTTTTCGCCGGAAAACGCGTTTTCGGCCGAAAACGTGTACGTTTGCACTTCCCCGCCACAGGGAAGCTGCTAGCCGGGAATTCTCTGCCTGGTTCTACCCGCTGCCCGGAACGCTACGCAGGGCAAAAGCGGTTCTCGTCCTCCGTGCTTGTTTTTTCTCAGAAAGAGCGTTGTGTGCGTTTTCGCCGGAAAACGCGTTTTCGGCCGAAAACGTGTACGTTTGCACTTCCCCGCCACAGGAAAGCTGCTAGCCGGGAATTCTCTGCCTGGTTCTACCCGCTGCCCGGAACGCTACGCAGGGCAAAAGCGGTTCTCGTCCTCCGTGCTTGTTTTTTCTCAGAAAGAGCCGTGGTGTGCGTTTTCGCCGGAAAACGCGTTTTCGGCCGAAAACGTGTACGTTTGCACTTCCCCGCCACAGGGAAGCTGCTAGCCGGGAATTCTCTGCCTGGTTCTACCCGCTGCCCGGAACGCTACGCAGGGCAAAAGCGGTTCTCGTCCTCCGTGCTTGCTTTTTCTCAGAAAGAGCCGTGGTGTGCGTTTTCGTCGGAAAACGAGTTTTCGGCCGAAAACGTGTACGTTTGCACTTCCCCGCCGCAGGGAAGCTGCTAGCCGGGAATTCTCTGCCTGGTTCTACCCGCTGCCCGGAACGCTACGCAGGGCAAAAGAGGTTCTCGTCCTCCGTGCTTGCTTTTTCTCAGAAAGAGCCGTGGTGTGCGATTTCGCCGGAAAACGCGTTTTCGGCCGAAAACGTGTACGTTTGCACTTCCCCGCCACAGGGAAGCTGCTAGCCGGGAATTCTCTGCCTGGTTCTACCCACTGCCCGGAACGCTACGCAGGGCGAAAGCGGTTCTCGTCCTCCGTGCTTGCTTTTTCTCAGAAAGAGCCGTGGTGTGCGTTTTCGCCGGAAAACGCGTTTTCGGCCGAAAACGTGTACGTTTGCACTTCCCCGCCACAGGGAAGCTGCTAGCCGGGAATTCTCTGCCTGGTTCTACCCGCTGCCCGGAACGCTACGCAGGGCAAAAGCGGTTCTCGTCCTCCGTGCTTGCTTTTTCTCAGAAAGAGCCGTGGTGTGCGTTTTCGCCGGAAAACGCGTTTTCGGCCGAAAACGTGTACGTTTGCACTTCCCCGCCACAGGGAAGCTGCTAGCCGGGAATTCTCTGCCTGGTTCTACCCGCTGCCCGGAACGCTACGCAGGGCAAAAGCGGTTCTCGTCCTCCGTGCTTGCTTTTTCTCAGAAAGAGCCGTGGTGTGCGATTTCGCCGGAAAACGCGTTTTCGGCCGAAAACGTGTACGTTTGCACTTCCCCGCCACAGGGAAGCTGCTAGCCGGGAATTCTCTGCCTGGTTCTACCCGCTGCCCGGAACGCTACGCAGGGCAAAAGCGGTTCTCGTCCTCCGTGCTTGCTTTTTCTCAGAAAGAGCCGTGGTGTGCGTTGTCGCCGGAAAACGCGTTTTCGGCCGAAAACGTGTACGTTTGCACTTCCCAGCCACAGGGAAGCTGCTAGCCGGGAATTCTCTGCCTGGTTCTACCCGCTGCCCGGAACGCTACGCAGGGCAAAAGCGGTTCTCGTCCTCCGTGCTTGCTTTTTCTCAGAAAGAGCCGTGGTGTGCGTTTTCGCCGGAAAACGCGTTTTCGGCCGAAAACGTGTACGTTTGCACTTCCCCGCCGCAGGGAAGCTGCTAGCCGGGAATTCTCTGCCTGGTTCTACCCGCTGCCCGGAACGCTACGCAGGGCAAAAGCGGTTCTCGTCCTCCGTGCTTGCTTTTTCTCAGAAAGAGCCGTGGTGTGCGTTTTCGCCGGAAAACGCGTTTTCGGCCGAAAACGTGTACGTTTCCACTTCCCCGCCACAGGGAAGCTGCTAGCCGGGAATTCTCTGCCTGGTTCTACCCGCTGCCCGGAACGCTACGCAGGGCAAAAGCGGTTCTCGTCCTCCGTGCTTGCTTTTTCTCAGAAAGAGCCGTGGTGTGCGTTTTCGCCGGAAAACGAGTTTTCGGCCGAAAACGTGTACGTTTGCACTTCCCCGCCACAGGGAAGCTGCTAGCCGGGAATTCTCTGCCTGGTTCTACCCGCTGCCCGGAACGCTACGCAGGGCAAAAGCGGTTCTCGTCCTCCGTGCTTGCTTTTTCTCAGAAAGAGCCGTGGTGTGCGATTTCGCCGGAAAACGCGTTTTCGGCCGAAAACGTGTACGTTTGCACTTCCCCGCCACAGGGAAGCTGCTAGCCGGGAATTCTCTGCCTGGTTCTACCCGCTGCCCGGAACGCTACGCAGGGCAAAAGCGGTTCTCGTCCTCCGTGCTTGCTTTTTCTCAGAAAGAGCCGTGGTGTGCGTTTTCGCCGGAAAACGCGTTTTCGGCCGAAAACGTGTACGTTTGCACTTCCCCGCCACAGGGAAGCTGCTAGCCGGGAATTCTCTGCCTGGTTCTACCCGCTGCCCGGAACGCTACGCAGGGCAAAAGCGGTTCTCGTCCTCCGTGCTTGCTTTTTCTCAGAAACAGCCGTGGTGTGCGATTTCGCCGGAAAACGCGTTTTCGGCCGAAAACGTGTACGTTTGCACTTCCCCGCCACAGGGAAGCTGCTAGCCGGGAATTCTCTGCCTGGTTCTACCCGCTGCCCGGAACGCTACGCAGGGCAAAAGCGGTTCTCGTCCTCCGTGCTTGCTTTTTCTCAGAAACAGCCGTGGTGTGCGATTTCGCCGGAAAACGCGTTTTCGGCCGAAAACGTGTACGTTTGCACTTCCCCGCCACAGGGAAGCTGCTAGCCGGGAATTCTCTGCCTGGTTCTACCCGCTGCCCGGAACGCTACGCAGGGCAAAAGCGGTTCTCGTCCTCCGTGCTTGCTTTTTCTCAGAAAGAGCCGTGGTGTGCGTTTTCGCCGGAAAACGCGTTTTCGGCCGAAAACGTGTACGTTTGCACTTCCCCGCCACAGGGAAGCTGCTAGCCGGGAATTCTCTGCCTGGTTCTACCCGCTGCCCGGAACGCTACGCAGGGCAAAAGCGGTTCTCGTCCTCCGTGCTTGCTTTTTCTCAGAAAGAGCCGTGGTGTGCGTTTTCGCCGGAAAACGCGTTTTCGGCCGAAAACGTGTACGTTTGCACTTCCCCGCCACAGGGAAGCTGCTAGCCGGGAATTCTCTGCCTGGTTCTACCCGCTGCCCGGAACGCTACGCAGGGCAAAAGCGGTTCTCGTCCTCCGTGCTTGCTTTTTCTCAGAAAGAGCCGTGGTGTGCGTTTTCGCCGGAAAACGCGTTTTCGGCCGAAAACGTGTACGTTTGCACTTCCCCGCCACAGGGAAGCTGCTAGCCGGGAATTCTCTGCCTGGTTCTACCCGCTGCCCGGAACGCTACGCAGGGCAAAAGCGGTTCTCGTCCTCCGTGCTTGCTTTTTCTCAGAAAGAGCCGTGGTGTGCGTTTTCGCCGGAAAACGCGTTTTCGGCCGAAAACGTGTACGTTTGCACTTCCCCGCCACAGGGAAGCTGCTAGCCGGGAATTCTCTGCCTGGTTCTACCCGCTGCCCGGAACGCTACGCAGGGCAAAAGCGGTTCTCGTCCTCCGTGCTTGCTTTTTCTCAGAAAGAGCCGTGGTGTGCGTTTTCGCCGGAAAACGCGTTTTCGGCCGAAAACGTGTACGTTTGCACTTCCCCGCCACAGGGAAGCTGCTAGCCGGGAATTCTCTGCCTGGTTCTACCCGCTGCCCGGAACGCTACGCAGGGCAAAAGCGGTTCTCGTCCTCCGTGCTTGCTTTTTCTCAGAAAGAGCCGTGGTGTGCGTTTTCGCCGGAAAACGCGTTTTCGGCCGAAAACGTGTACGTTTGCACTTCCCCGCCACAGGGAAGCTGCTAGCCGGGAATTCTCTGCCTGGTTCTACCCGCTGCCCGGAACGCTACGCAGGGCAAAAGCGGTTCTCGTCCTCCGTGCTTGCTTTTTCTCAGAAAGAGCCGTGGTGTGCGTTTTCGCCGGAAAACGCGTTTTCGGCCGAAAACGTGTACGTTTGCACTTCCCCGCCACAGGGAAGCTGCTAGCCGGGAATTCTCTGCCTGGTTCTACCCGCTGCCCGGAACGCTACGCAGGGCAAAAGCGGTTCTCGTCCTCCGTGCTTGCTTTTTCTCAGAAAGAGCCGTGGTGTGCGTTTTCGCCGGAAAACGCGTTTTCGGCCGAAAACGTGTACGTTTGCACTTCCCCGCCACAGGGAAGCTGCTAGCCGGGAATTCTCTGCCTGGTTCTACCCGCTGCCCGGAACGCTACGCAGGGCAAAAGCGGTTCTCGTCCTCCGTGCTTGCTTTTTCTCAGAAAGAGCCGTGGTGTGCGTTTTCGCCGGAAAACGCGTTTTCGGCCGAAAACGTGTACGTTTGCACTTCCCCGCCACAGGGAAGCTGCTAGCCGGGAATTCTCTGCCTGGTTCTACCCGCTGCCCGGAACGCTACGCAGGGCAAAAGCGGTTCTCGTCCTCCGTGCTTGCTTTTTCTCAGAAAGAGCCGTGGTGTGCGTTTTCGCCGGAAAACGCGTTTTCGGCCGAAAACGTGTACGTTTGCACTTCCCCGCCACAGGGAAGCTGCTAGCCGGGAATTCTCTGCCTGGTTCTACCCGCTGCCCGGAACGCTACGCAGGGCAAAAGCGGTTCTCGTCCTCCGTGCTTGCTTTTTCTCAGAAAGAGCCGTGGTGTGCGTTTTCGCCGGAAAACGCGTTTTCGGCCGAAAACGTGTACGTTTGCACTTCCCCGCCACAGGGAAGCTGCTAGCCGGGAATTCTCTGCCTGGTTCTACCCGCTGCCCGGAACGCTACGCAGGGCAAAAGCGGTTCTCGTCCTCCGTGCTTGCTTTTTCTCAGAAAGAGCCGTGGTGTGCGTTTTCGCCGGAAAACGCGTTTTCGGCCGAAAACGTGTACGTTTGCACTTCCCCGCCACAGGGAAGCTGCTAGCCGGGAATTCTCTGCCTGGTTCTACCCGCTGCCCGGAACGCTACGCAGGGCAAAAGCGGTTCTCGTCCTCCGTGCTTGCTTTTTCTCAGAAAGAGCCGTGGTGTGCGTTTTCGCCGGAAAACGCGTTTTCGGCCGAAAACGTGTACGTTTGCACTTCCCCGCCACAGGGAAGCTGCTAGCCGGGAATTCTCTGCCTGGTTCTACCCGCTGCCCGGAACGCTACGCAGGGCAAAAGCGGTTCTCGTCCTCCGTGCTTGCTTTTTCTCAGAAAGAGCCGTGGTGTGCGTTTTCGCCGGAAAACGCGTTTTCGGCCGAAAACGTGTACGTTTGCACTTCCCCGCCACAGGGAAGCTGCTAGCCGGGAATTCTCTGCCTGGTTCTACCCGCTGCCCGGAACGCTACGCAGGGCAAAAGCGGTTCTCGTCCTCCGTGCTTGCTTTTTCTCAGAAAGAGCCGTGGTGTGCGTTTTCGCCGGAAAACGCGTTTTCGGCCGAAAACGTGTACGTTTGCACTTCCCCGCCACAGGGAAGCTGCTAGCCGGGAATTCTCTGCCTGGTTCTACCCGCTGCCCGGAACGCTACGCAGGGCAAAAGCGGTTCTCGTCCTCCGTGCTTGCTTTTTCTCAGAAAGAGCCGTGGTGTGCGTTTTCGCCGGAAAACGCGTTTTCGGCCGAAAACGTGTACGTTTGCACTTCCCCGCCACAGGGAAGCTGCTAGCCGGGAATTCTCTGCCTGGTTCTACCCGCTGCCCGGAACGCTACGCAGGGCAAAAGCGGTTCTCGTCCTCCGTGCTTGCTTTTTCTCAGAAAGAGCCGTGGTGTGCGTTTTCGCCGGAAAACGCGTTTTCGGCCGAAAACGTGTACGTTTGCACTTCCCCGCCACAGGGAAGCTGCTAGCCGGGAATTCTCTGCCTGGTTCTACCCGCTGCCCGGAACGCTACGCAGGGCAAAAGCGGTTCTCGTCCTCCGTGCTTGCTTTTTCTCAGAAAGAGCCGTGGTGTGCGTTTTCGCCGGAAAACGCGTTTTCGGCCGAAAACGTGTACGTTTGCACTTCCCCGCCACAGGGAAGCTGCTAGCCGGGAATTCTCTGCCTGGTTCTACCCGCTGCCCGGAACGCTACGCAGGGCAAAAGCGGTTCTCGTCCTCCGTGCTTGCTTTTTCTCAGAAAGAGCCGTGGTGTGCGTTTTCGCCGGAAAACGCGTTTTCGGCCGAAAACGTGTACGTTTGCACTTCCCCGCCACAGGGAAGCTGCTAGCCGGGAATTCTCTGCCTGGTTCTACCCGCTGCCCGGAACGCTACGCAGGGCAAAAGCGGTTCTCGTCCTCCGTGCTTGCTTTTTCTCAGAAAGAGCCGTGGTGTGCGATTTCGCCGGAAAACGCGTTTTCGGCCGAAAACGTGTACGTTTGCACTTCCCCGCCACAGGGAAGCTGCTAGCCGGGAATTCTCTGCCTGGTTCTACCCGCTGCCCGGAACGCTACGCAGGGCAAAAGCGGTTCTCGTCCTCCGTGCTTGCTTTTTCTCAGAAAGAGCCGTGGTGTGCGTTTTCGCCGGAAAACGCGTTTTCGGCCGAAAACGTGTACGTTTGCACTTCCCCGCCACAGGGAAGCTGCTAGCCGGGAATTCTCTGCCTGGTTCTACCCGCTGCCCGGAACGCTACGCAGGGCAAAAGCGGTTCTCGTCCTCCGTGCTTGCTTTTTCTCAGAAAGAGCCGTGGTGTGCGTTTTCGCCGGAAAACGCGTTTTCGGCCGAAAACGTGTACGTTTGCACTTCCCCGCCACAGGGAAGCTGCTAGCCGGGAATTCTCTGCCTGGTTCTACCCGCTGCCCGGAACGCTACGCAGGGCAAAAGCGGTTCTCGTCCTCCGTGCTTGCTTTTTCTCAGAAAGAGCCGTGGTGTGCGTTTTCGCCGGAAAACGCGTTTTCGGCCGAAAACGTGTACGTTTGCACTTCCCCGCCACAGGGAAGCTGCTAGCCGGGAATTCTCTGCCTGGTTCTACCCGCTGCCCGGAACGCTACGCAGGGCAAAAGCGGTTCTCGTCCTCCGTGCTTGCTTTTTCTCAGAAAGAGCCGTGGTGTGCGTTTTCGCCGGAAAACGCGTTTTCGGCCGAAAACGTGTACGTTTGCACTTCCCCGCCACAGGGAAGCTGCTAGCCGGGAATTCTCTGCCTGGTTCTACCCGCTGCCCGGAACGCTACGCAGGGCAAAAGCGGTTCTCGTCCTCCGTGCTTGCTTTTTCTCAGAAAGAGCCGTGGTGTGCGTTTTCGCCGGAAAACGCGTTTTCGGCCGAAAACGTGTACGTTTGCACTTCCCCGCCACAGGGAAGCTGCTAGCCGGGAATTCTCTGCCTGGTTCTACCCGCTGCCCGGAACGCTACGCAGGGCAAAAGCGGTTCTCGTCCTCCGTGCTTGCTTTTTCTCAGAAAGAGCCGTGGTGTGCGATTTCGCCGGAAAACGCGTTTTCGGCCGAAAACGTGTACGTTTGCACTTCCCCGCCACAGGGAAGCTGCTAGCCGGGAATTCTCTGCCTGGTTCTACCCGCTGCCCGGAACGCTACGCAGGGCAAAAGCGGTTCTCGTCCTCCGTGCTTGCTTTTTCTCAGAAAGAGCCGTGGTGTGCGTTTTCGCCGGAAAACGCGTTTTCGGCCGAAAACGTGTACGTTTGCACTTCCCCGCCACAGGGAAGCTGCTAGCCGGGAATTCTCTGCCTGGTTCTACCCGCTGCCCGGAACGCTACGCAGGGCAAAAGCGGTTCTCGTCCTCCGTGCTTGCTTTTTCTCAGAAAGAGCCGTGGTGTGCGTTTTCGCCGGAAAACGCGTTTTCGGCCGAAAACGTGTACGTTTGCACTTCCCCGCCACAGGGAAGCTGCTAGCCGGGAATTCTCTGCCTGGTTCTACCCGCTGCCCGGAACGCTACGCAGGGCAAAAGCGGTTCTCGTCCTCCGTGCTTGCTTTTTCTCAGAAAGAGCCGTGGTGTGCGATTTCGCCGGAAAACGCGTTTTCGGCCGAAAACGTGTACGTTTGCACTTCCCCGCCACAGGGAAGCTGCTAGCCGGGAATTCTCTGCCTGGTTCTACCCGCTGCCCGGAACGCTACGCAGGGCAAAAGCGGTTCTCGTCCTCCGTGCTTGCTTTTTCTCAGAAAGAGCCGTGGTGTGCGTTTTCGCCGGAAAACGCGTTTTCGGCCGAAAACGTGTACGTTTGCACTTCCCCGCCACAGGGAAGCTGCTAGCCGGGAATTCTCTGCCTGGTTCTACCCGCTGCCCGGAACGCTACGCAGGGCAAAAGCGGTTCTCGTCCTCCGTGCTTGCTTTTTCTCAGAAAGAGCCGTGGTGTGCGTTTTCGCCGGAAAACGCGTTTTCGGCCGAAAACGTGTACGTTTGCACTTCCCCGCCACAGGGAAGCTGCTAGCCGGGAATTCTCTGCCTGGTTCTACCCGCTGCCCGGAACGCTACGCAGGGCAAAAGCGGTTCTCGTCCTCCGTGCTTGCTTTTTCTCAGAAAGAGCCGTGGTGTGCGTTTTCGCCGGAAAACGCGTTTTCGGCCGAAAACGTGTACGTTTGCACTTCCCCGCCACAGGGAAGCTGCTAGCCGGGAATTCTCTGCCTGGTTCTACCCGCTGCCCGGAACGCTACGCAGGGCAAAAGCGGTTCTCGTCCTCCGTGCTTGCTTTTTCTCAGAAAGAGCCGTGGTGTGCGATTTCGCCGGAAAACGCGTTTTCGGCCGAAAACGTGTACGTTTGCACTTCCCCGCCACAGGGAAGCTGCTAGCCGGGAATTCTCTGCCTGGTTCTACCCGCTGCCCGGAACGCTACGCAGGGCAAAAGCGGTTCTCGTCCTCCGTGCTTGCTTTTTCTCAGAAAGAGCCGTGGTGTGCGTTTTCGCCGGAAAACGCGTTTTCGGCCGAAAACGTGTACGTTTGCACTTCCCCGCCACAGGGAAGCTGCTAGCCGGGAATTCTCTGCCTGGTTCTACCCGCTGCCCGGAACGCTACGCAGGGCAAAAGCGGTTCTCGTCCTCCGTGCTTGCTTTTTCTCAGAAAGAGCCGTGGTGTGCGTTTTCGCCGGAAAACGCGTTTTCGGCCGAAAACGTGTACGTTTGCACTTCCCCGCCACAGGGAAGCTGCTAGCCGGGAATTCTCTGCCTGGTTCTACCCGCTGCCCGGAACGCTACGCAGGGCAAAAGCGGTTCTCGTCCTCCGTGCTTGCTTTTTCTCAGAAAGAGCCGTGGTGTGCGTTTTCGCCGGAAAACGCGTTTTCGGCCGAAAACGTGTACGTTTGCACTTCCCCGCCACAGGGAAGCTGCTAGCCGGGAATTCTCTGCCTGGTTCTACCCGCTGCCCGGAACGCTACGCAGGGCAAAAGCGGTTCTCGTCCTCCGTGCTTGCTTTTTCTCAGAAAGAGCCGTGGTGTGCGTTTTCGCCGGAAAACGCGTTTTCGGCCGAAAACGTGTACGTTTGCACTTCCCCGCCACAGGGAAGCTGCTAGCCGGGAATTCTCTGCCTGGTTCTACCCGCTGCCCGGAACGCTACGCAGGGCAAAAGCGGTTCTCGTCCTCCGTGCTTGCTTTTTCTCAGAAAGAGCCGTGGTGTGCGTTTTCGCCGGAAAACGCGTTTTCGGCCGAAAACGTGTACGTTTGCACTTCCCCGCCACAGGGAAGCTGCTAGCCGGGAATTCTCTGCCTGGTTCTACCCGCTGCCCGGAACGCTACGCAGGGCAAAAGCGGTTCTCGTCCTCCGTGCTTGCTTTTTCTCAGAAAGAGCCGTGGTGTGCGTTTTCGCCGGAAAACGCGTTTTCGGCCGAAAACGTGTACGTTTGCACTTCCCCGCCACAGGGAAGCTGCTAGCCGGGAATTCTCTGCCTGGTTCTACCCGCTGCCCGGAACGCTACGCAGGGCAAAAGCGGTTCTCGTCCTCCGTGCTTGCTTTTTCTCAGAAAGAGCCGTGGTGTGCGTTTTCGCCGGAAAACGCGTTTTCGGCCGAAAACGTGTACGTTTGCACTTCCCCGCCACAGGGAAGCTGCTAGCCGGGAATTCTCTGCCTGGTTCTACCCGCTGCCCGGAACGCTACGCAGGGCAAAAGCGGTTCTCGTCCTCCGTGCTTGCTTTTTCTCAGAAAGAGCCGTGGTGTGCGTTTTCGCCGGAAAACGCGTTTTCGGCCGAAAACGTGTACGTTTGCACTTCCCCGCCACAGGGAAGCTGCTAGCCGGGAATTCTCTGCCTGGTTCTACCCGCTGCCCGGAACGCTACGCAGGGCAAAAGCGGTTCTCGTCCTCCGTGCTTGCTTTTTCTCAGAAAGAGCCGTGGTGTGCGTTTTCGCCGGAAAACGCGTTTTCGGCCGAAAACGTGTACGTTTGCACTTCCCCGCCACAGGGAAGCTGCTAGCCGGGAATTCTCTGCCTGGTTCTACCCGCTGCCCGGAACGCTACGCAGGGCAAAAGCGGTTCTCGTCCTCCGTGCTTGCTTTTTCTCAGAAAGAGCCGTGGTGTGCGTTTTCGCCGGAAAACGCGTTTTCGGCCGAAAACGTGTACGTTTGCACTTCCCCGCCACAGGGAAGCTGCTAGCCGGGAATTCTCTGCCTGGTTCTACCCGCTGCCCGGAACGCTACGCAGGGCAAAAGCGGTTCTCGTCCTCCGTGCTTGCTTTTTCTCAGAAAGAGCCGTGGTGTGCGTTTTCGCCGGAAAACGCGTTTTCGGCCGAAAACGTGTACGTTTGCACTTCCCCGCCACAGGGAAGCTGCTAGCCGGGAATTCTCTGCCTGGTTCTACCCGCTGCCCGGAACGCTACGCAGGGCAAAAGCGGTTCTCGTCCTCCGTGCTTGCTTTTTCTCAGAAAGAGCCGTGGTGTGCGTTTTCGCCGGAAAACGCGTTTTCGGCCGAAAACGTGTACGTTTGCACTTCCCCGCCACAGGGAAGCTGCTAGCCGGGAATTCTCTGCCTGGTTCTACCCGCTGCCCGGAACGCTACGCAGGGCAAAAGCGGTTCTCGTCCTCCGTGCTTGCTTTTTCTCAGAAAGAGCCGTGGTGTGCGTTTTCGCCGGAAAACGCGTTTTCGGCCGAAAACGTGTACGTTTGCACTTCCCCGCCACAGGGAAGCTGCTAGCCGGGAATTCTCTGCCTGGTTCTACCCGCTGCCCGGAACGCTACGCAGGGCAAAAGCGGTTCTCGTCCTCCGTGCTTGCTTTTTCTCAGAAAGAGCCGTGGTGTGCGTTTTCGCCGGAAAACGCGTTTTCGGCCGAAAACGTGTACGTTTGCACTTCCCCGCCACAGGGAAGCTGCTAGCCGGGAATTCTCTGCCTGGTTCTACCCGCTGCCCGGAACGCTACGCAGGGCAAAAGCGGTTCTCGTCCTCCGTGCTTGCTTTTTCTCAGAAAGAGCCGTGGTGTGCGTTTTCGCCGGAAAACGCGTTTTCGGCCGAAAACGTGTACGTTTGCACTTCCCCGCCACAGGGAAGCTGCTAGCCGGGAATTCTCTGCCTGGTTCTACCCGCTGCCCGGAACGCTACGCAGGGCAAAAGCGGTTCTCGTCCTCCGTGCTTGCTTTTTCTCAGAAAGAGCCGTGGTGTGCGTTTTCGCCGGAAAACGCGTTTTCGGCCGAAAACGTGTACGTTTGCACTTCCCCGCCACAGGGAAGCTGCTAGCCGGGAATTCTCTGCCTGGTTCTACCCGCTGCCCGGAACGCTACGCAGGGCAAAAGCGGTTCTCGTCCTCCGTGCTTGCTTTTTCTCAGAAAGAGCCGTGGTGTGCGTTTTCGCCGGAAAACGCGTTTTCGGCCGAAAACGTGTACGTTTGCACTTCCCCGCCACAGGGAAGCTGCTAGCCGGGAATTCTCTGCCTGGTTCTACCCGCTGCCCGGAACGCTACGCAGGGCAAAAGCGGTTCTCGTCCTCCGTGCTTGCTTTTTCTCAGAAAGAGCCGTGGTGTGCGTTTTCGCCGGAAAACGCGTTTTCGGCCGAAAACGTGTACGTTTGCACTTCCCCGCCACAGGGAAGCTGCTAGCCGGGAATTCTCTGCCTGGTTCTACCCGCTGCCCGGAACGCTACGCAGGGCAAAAGCGGTTCTCGTCCTCCGTGCTTGCTTTTTCTCAGAAAGAGCCGTGGTGTGCGTTTTCGCCGGAAAACGCGTTTTCGGCCGAAAACGTGTACGTTTGCACTTCCCCGCCACAGGGAAGCTGCTAGCCGGGAATTCTCTGCCTGGTTCTACCCGCTGCCCGGAACGCTACGCAGGGCAAAAGCGGTTCTCGTCCTCCGTGCTTGCTTTTTCTCAGAAAGAGCCGTGGTGTGCGTTTTCGCCGGAAAACGCGTTTTCGGCCGAAAACGTGTACGTTTGCACTTCCCCGCCACAGGGAAGCTGCTAGCCGGGAATTCTCTGCCTGGTTCTACCCGCTGCCCGGAACGCTACGCAGGGCAAAAGCGGTTCTCGTCCTCCGTGCTTGCTTTTTCTCAGAAAGAACCGTGGTGTGCGATTTCGCCGGAAAACGCGTTTTCGGCCGAAAACGTGTACGTTTGCACTTCCCCGCCACAGGGAAGCTGCTAGCCGGGAATTCTCTGCCTGGTTCTACCCGCTGCCCGGAACGCTACGCAGGGCAAAAGCGGTTCTCGTCCTCCGTGCTTGCTTTTTCTCAGAAAGAGCCGTGGTGTGCGTTTTCGCCGGAAAACGCGTTTTCGGCCGAAAACGTGTACGTTTGCACTTCCCCGCCACAGGGAAGCTGCTAGCCGGGAATTCTCTGCCTGGTTCTACCCGCTGCCCGGAACGCTACGCAGGGCAAAAGCGGTTCTCGTCCTCCGTGCTTGCTTTTTCTCAGAAAGAGCCGTGGTGTGCGTTTTCGCCGGAAAACGCGTTTTCGGCCGAAAACGTGTACGTTTGCACTTCCCCGCCACAGGGAAGCTGCTAGCCGGGAATTCTCTGCCTGGTTCTACCCGCTGCCCGGAACGCTACGCAGGGCAAAAGCGGTTCTCGTCCTCCGTGCTTGCTTTTTCTCAGAAAGAGCCGTGGTGTGCGTTTTCGCCGGAAAACGCGTTTTCGGCCGAAAACGTGTACGTTTGCACTTCCCCGCCACAGGGAAGCTGCTAGCCGGGAATTCTCTGCCTGGTTCTACCCGCTGCCCGGAACGCTACGCAGGGCAAAAGCGGTTCTCGTCCTCCGTGCTTGCTTTTTCTCAGAAAGAGCCGTGGTGTGCGTTTTCGCCGGAAAACGCGTTTTCGGCCGAAAACGTGTACGTTTGCACTTCCCCGCCACAGGGAAGCTGCTAGCCGGGAATTCTCTGCCTGGTTCTACCCGCTGCCCGGAACGCTACGCAGGGCAAAAGCGGTTCTCGTCCTCCGTGCTTGCTTTTTCTCAGAAAGAGCCGTGGTGTGCGTTTTCGCCGGAAAACGCGTTTTCGGCCGAAAACGTGTACGTTTGCACTTCCCCGCCACAGGGAAGCTGCTAGCCGGGAATTCTCTGCCTGGTTCTACCCGCTGCCCGGAACGCTACGCAGGGCAAAAGCGGTTCTCGTCCTCCGTGCTTGCTTTTTCTCAGAAAGAGCCGTGGTGTGCGTTTTCGCCGGAAAACGCGTTTTCGGCCGAAAACGTGTACGTTTGCACTTCCCCGCCACAGGGAAGCTGCTAGCCGGGAATTCTCTGCCTGGTTCTACCCGCTGCCCGGAACGCTACGCAGGGCAAAAGCGGTTCTCGTCCTCCGTGCTTGCTTTTTCTCAGAAAGAGCCGTGGTGTGCGTTTTCGCCGGAAAACGCGTTTTCGGCCGAAAACGTGTACGTTTGCACTTCCCCGCCACAGGGAAGCTGCTAGCCGGGAATTCTCTGCCTGGTTCTACCCGCTGCCCGGAACGCTACGCAGGGCAAAAGCGGTTCTCGTCCTCCGTGCTTGCTTTTTCTCAGAAAGAGCCGTGGTGTGCGTTTTCGCCGGAAAACGCGTTTTCGGCCGAAAACGTGTACGTTTGCACTTCCCCGCCACAGGGAAGCTGCTAGCCGGGAATTCTCTGCCTGGTTCTACCCGCTGCCCGGAACGCTACGCAGGGCAAAAGCGGTTCTCGTCCTCCGTGCTTGCTTTTTCTCAGAAAGAGCCGTGGTGTGCGTTTTCGCCGGAAAACGCGTTTTCGGCCGAAAACGTGTACGTTTGCACTTCCCCGCCACAGGGAAGCTGCTAGCCGGGAATTCTCTGCCTGGTTCTACCCGCTGCCCGGAACGCTACGCAGGGCAAAAGCGGTTCTCGTCCTCCGTGCTTGCTTTTTCTCAGAAAGAGCCGTGGTGTGCGTTTTCGCCGGAAAACGCGTTTTCGGCCGAAAACGTGTACGTTTGCACTTCCCCGCCACAGGGAAGCTGCTAGCCGGGAATTCTCTGCCTGGTTCTACCCGCTGCCCGGAACGCTACGCAGGGCAAAAGCGGTTCTCGTCCTCCGTGCTTGCTTTTTCTCAGAAAGAGCCGTGGTGTGCGTTTTCGCCGGAAAACGCGTTTTCGGCCGAAAACGTGTACGTTTGCACTTCCCCGCCACAGGGAAGCTGCTAGCCGGGAATTCTCTGCCTGGTTCTACCCGCTGCCCGGAACGCTACGCAGGGCAAAAGCGGTTCTCGTCCTCCGTGCTTGCTTTTTCTCAGAAAGAGCCGTGGTGTGCGTTTTCGCCGGAAAACGCGTTTTCGGCCGAAAACGTGTACGTTTGCACTTCCCCGCCACAGGGAAGCTGCTAGCCGGGAATTCTCTGCCTGGTTCTACCCGCTGCCCGGAACGCTACGCAGGGCAAAAGCGGTTCTCGTCCTCCGTGCTTGCTTTTTCTCAGAAAGAGCCGTGGTGTGCGTTTTCGCCGGAAAACGCGTTTTCGGCCGAAAACGTGTACGTTTGCACTTCCCCGCCACAGGGAAGCTGCTAGCCGGGAATTCTCTGCCTGGTTCTACCCGCTGCCCGGAACGCTACGCAGGGCAAAAGCGGTTCTCGTCCTCCGTGCTTGCTTTTTCTCAGAAAGAGCCGTGGTGTGCGTTTTCGCCGGAAAACGCGTTTTCGGCCGAAAACGTGTACGTTTGCACTTCCCCGCCACAGGGAAGCTGCTAGCCGGGAATTCTCTGCCTGGTTCTACCCGCTGCCCGGAACGCTACGCAGGGCAAAAGCGGTTCTCGTCCTCCGTGCTTGCTTTTTCTCAGAAAGAGCCGTGGTGTGCGTTTTCGCCGGAAAACGCGTTTTCGGCCGAAAACGTGTACGTTTGCACTTCCCCGCCACAGGGAAGCTGCTAGCCGGGAATTCTCTGCCTGGTTCTACCCGCTGCCCGGAACGCTACGCAGGGCAAAAGCGGTTCTCGTCCTCCGTGCTTGCTTTTTCTCAGAAAGAGCCGTGGTGTGCGTTTTCGCCGGAAAACGCGTTTTCGGCCGAAAACGTGTACGTTTGCACTTCCCCGCCACAGGGAAGCTGCTAGCCGGGAATTCTCTGCCTGGTTCTACCCGCTGCCCGGAACGCTACGCAGGGCAAAAGCGGTTCTCGTCCTCCGTGCTTGCTTTTTCTCAGAAAGAGCCGTGGTGTGCGTTTTCGCCGGAAAACGCGTTTTCGGCCGAAAACGTGTACGTTTGCACTTCCCCGCCACAGGGAAGCTGCTAGCCGGGAATTCTCTGCCTGGTTCTACCCGCTGCCCGGAACGCTACGCAGGGCAAAAGCGGTTCTCGTCCTCCGTGCTTGCTTTTTCTCAGAAAGAGCCGTGGTGTGCGTTTTCGCCGGAAAACGCGTTTTCGGCCGAAAACGTGTACGTTTGCACTTCCCCGCCACAGGGAAGCTGCTAGCCGGGAATTCTCTGCCTGGTTCTACCCGCTGCCCGGAACGCTACGCAGGGCAAAAGCGGTTCTCGTCCTCCGTGCTTGCTTTTTCTCAGAAAGAGCCGTGGTGTGCGTTTTCGCCGGAAAACGCGTTTTCGGCCGAAAACGTGTACGTTTGCACTTCCCCGCCACAGGGAAGCTGCTAGCCGGGAATTCTCTGCCTGGTTCTACCCGCTGCCCGGAACGCTACGCAGGGCAAAAGCGGTTCTCGTCCTCCGTGCTTGCTTTTTCTCAGAAAGAGCCGTGGTGTGCGTTTTCGCCGGAAAACGCGTTTTCGGCCGAAAACGTGTACGTTTGCACTTCCCCGCCACAGGGAAGCTGCTAGCCGGGAATTCTCTGCCTGGTTCTACCCGCTGCCCGGAACGCTACGCAGGGCAAAAGCGGTTCTCGTCCTCCGTGCTTGCTTTTTCTCAGAAAGAGCCGTGGTGTGCGTTTTCGCCGGAAAACGCGTTTTCGGCCGAAAACGTGTACGTTTGCACTTCCCCGCCACAGGGAAGCTGCTAGCCGGGAATTCTCTGCCTGGTTCTACCCGCTGCCCGGAACGCTACGCAGGGCAAAAGCGGTTCTCGTCCTCCGTGCTTGCTTTTTCTCAGAAAGAGCCGTGGTGTGCGTTTTCGCCGGAAAACGCGTTTTCGGCCGAAAACGTGTACGTTTGCACTTCCCCGCCACAGGGAAGCTGCTAGCCGGGAATTCTCTGCCTGGTTCTACCCGCTGCCCGGAACGCTACGCAGGGCAAAAGCGGTTCTCGTCCTCCGTGCTTGCTTTTTCTCAGAAAGAGCCGTGGTGTGCGTTTTCGCCGGAAAACGCGTTTTCGGCCGAAAACGTGTACGTTTGCACTTCCCCGCCACAGGGAAGCTGCTAGCCGGGAATTCTCTGCCTGGTTCTACCCGCTGCCCGGAACGCTACGCAGGGCAAAAGCGGTTCTCGTCCTCCGTGCTTGCTTTTTCTCAGAAAGAGCCGTGGTGTGCGTTTTCGCCGGAAAACGCGTTTTCGGCCGAAAACGTGTACGTTTGCACTTCCCCGCCACAGGGAAGCTGCTAGCCGGGAATTCTCTGCCTGGTTCTACCCGCTGCCCGGAACGCTACGCAGGGCAAAAGCGGTTCTCGTCCTCCGTGCTTGCTTTTTCTCAGAAAGAGCCGTGGTGTGCGTTTTCGCCGGAAAACGCGTTTTCGGCCGAAAACGTGTACGTTTGCACTTCCCCGCCACAGGGAAGCTGCTAGCCGGGAATTCTCTGCCTGGTTCTACCCGCTGCCCGGAACGCTACGCAGGGCAAAAGCGGTTCTCGTCCTCCGTGCTTGCTTTTTCTCAGAAAGAGCCGTGGTGTGCGTTTTCGCCGGAAAACGCGTTTTCGGCCGAAAACGTGTACGTTTGCACTTCCCCGCCACAGGGAAGCTGCTAGCCGGGAATTCTCTGCCTGGTTCTACCCGCTGCCCGGAACGCTACGCAGGGCAAAAGCGGTTCTCGTCCTCCGTGCTTGCTTTTTCTCAGAAAGAGCCGTGGTGTGCGTTTTCGCCGGAAAACGCGTTTTCGGCCGAAAACGTGTACGTTTGCACTTCCCCGCCACAGGGAAGCTGCTAGCCGGGAATTCTCTGCCTGGTTCTACCCGCTGCCCGGAACGCTACGCAGGGCAAAAGCGGTTCTCGTCCTCCGTGCTTGCTTTTTCTCAGAAAGAGCCGTGGTGTGCGTTTTCGCCGGAAAACGCGTTTTCGGCCGAAAACGTGTACGTTTGCACTTCCCCGCCACAGGGAAGCTGCTAGCCGGGAATTCTCTGCCTGGTTCTACCCGCTGCCCGGAACGCTACGCAGGGCAAAAGCGGTTCTCGTCCTCCGTGCTTGCTTTTTCTCAGAAAGAGCCGTGGTGTGCGTTTTCGCCGGAAAACGCGTTTTCGGCCGAAAACGTGTACGTTTGCACTTCCCCGCCACAGGGAAGCTGCTAGCCGGGAATTCTCTGCCTGGTTCTACCCGCTGCCCGGAACGCTACGCAGGGCAAAAGCGGTTCTCGTCCTCCGTGCTTGCTTTTTCTCAGAAAGAGCCGTGGTGTGCGTTTTCGCCGGAAAACGCGTTTTCGGCCGAAAACGTGTACGTTTGCACTTCCCCGCCACAGGGAAGCTGCTAGCCGGGAATTCTCTGCCTGGTTCTACCCGCTGCCCGGAACGCTACGCAGGGCAAAAGCGGTTCTCGTCCTCCGTGCTTGCTTTTTCTCAGAAAGAGCCGTGGTGTGCGTTTTCGCCGGAAAACGCGTTTTCGGCCGAAAACGTGTACGTTTGCACTTCCCCGCCACAGGGAAGCTGCTAGCCGGGAATTCTCTGCCTGGTTCTACCCGCTGCCCGGAACGCTACGCAGGGCAAAAGCGGTTCTCGTCCTCCGTGCTTGCTTTTTCTCAGAAAGAGCCGTGGTGTGCGTTTTCGCCGGAAAACGCGTTTTCGGCCGAAAACGTGTACGTTTGCACTTCCCCGCCACAGGGAAGCTGCTAGCCGGGAATTCTCTGCCTGGTTCTACCCGCTGCCCGGAACGCTACGCAGGGCAAAAGCGGTTCTCGTCCTCCGTGCTTGCTTTTTCTCAGAAAGAGCCGTGGTGTGCGTTTTCGCCGGAAAACGCGTTTTCGGCCGAAAACGTGTACGTTTGCACTTCCCCGCCACAGGGAAGCTGCTAGCCGGGAATTCTCTGCCTGGTTCTACCCGCTGCCCGGAACGCTACGCAGGGCAAAAGCGGTTCTCGTCCTCCGTGCTTGCTTTTTCTCAGAAAGAGCCGTGGTGTGCGTTTTCGCCGGAAAACGCGTTTTCGGCCGAAAACGTGTACGTTTGCACTTCCCCGCCACAGGGAAGCTGCTAGCCGGGAATTCTCTGCCTGGTTCTACCCGCTGCCCGGAACGCTACGCAGGGCAAAAGCGGTTCTCGTCCTCCGTGCTTGCTTTTTCTCAGAAAGAGCCGTGGTGTGCGTTTTCGCCGGAAAACGCGTTTTCGGCCGAAAACGTGTACGTTTGCACTTCCCCGCCACAGGGAAGCTGCTAGCCGGGAATTCTCTGCCTGGTTCTACCCGCTGCCCGGAACGCTACGCAGGGCAAAAGCGGTTCTCGTCCTCCGTGCTTGCTTTTTCTCAGAAAGAGCCGTGGTGTGCGTTTTCGCCGGAAAACGCGTTTTCGGCCGAAAACGTGTACGTTTGCACTTCCCCGCCACAGGGAAGCTGCTAGCCGGGAATTCTCTGCCTGGTTCTACCCGCTGCCCGGAACGCTACGCAGGGCAAAAGCGGTTCTCGTCCTCCGTGCTTGCTTTTTCTCAGAAAGAGCCGTGGTGTGCGTTTTCGCCGGAAAACGCGTTTTCGGCCGAAAACGTGTACGTTTGCACTTCCCCGCCACAGGGAAGCTGCTAGCCGGGAATTCTCTGCCTGGTTCTACCCGCTGCCCGGAACGCTACGCAGGGCAAAAGCGGTTCTCGTCCTCCGTGCTTGCTTTTTCTCAGAAAGAGCCGTGGTGTGCGTTTTCGCCGGAAAACGCGTTTTCGGCCGAAAACGTGTACGTTTGCACTTCCCCGCCACAGGGAAGCTGCTAGCCGGGAATTCTCTGCCTGGTTCTACCCGCTGCCCGGAACGCTACGCAGGGCAAAAGCGGTTCTCGTCCTCCGTGCTTGCTTTTTCTCAGAAAGAGCCGTGGTGTGCGTTTTCGCCGGAAAACGCGTTTTCGGCCGAAAACGTGTACGTTTGCACTTCCCCGCCACAGGGAAGCTGCTAGCCGGGAATTCTCTGCCTGGTTCTACCCGCTGCCCGGAACGCTACGCAGGGCAAAAGCGGTTCTCGTCCTCCGTGCTTGCTTTTTCTCAGAAAGAGCCGTGGTGTGCGTTTTCGCCGGAAAACGCGTTTTCGGCCGAAAACGTGTACGTTTGCACTTCCCCGCCACAGGGAAGCTGCTAGCCGGGAATTCTCTGCCTGGTTCTACCCGCTGCCCGGAACGCTACGCAGGGCAAAAGCGGTTCTCGTCCTCCGTGCTTGCTTTTTCTCAGAAAGAGCCGTGGTGTGCGTTTTCGCCGGAAAACGCGTTTTCGGCCGAAAACGTGTACGTTTGCACTTCCCCGCCACAGGGAAGCTGCTAGCCGGGAATTCTCTGCCTGGTTCTACCCGCTGCCCGGAACGCTACGCAGGGCAAAAGCGGTTCTCGTCCTCCGTGCTTGCTTTTTCTCAGAAAGAGCCGTGGTGTGCGTTTTCGCCGGAAAACGCGTTTTCGGCCGAAAACGTGTACGTTTGCACTTCCCCGCCACAGGGAAGCTGCTAGCCGGGAATTCTCTGCCTGGTTCTACCCGCTGCCCGGAACGCTACGCAGGGCAAAAGCGGTTCTCGTCCTCCGTGCTTGCTTTTTCTCAGAAAGAGCCGTGGTGTGCGATTTCGCCGGAAAACGCGTTTTCGGCCGAAAACGTGTACGTTCGCACTTCCCCGCCACAGGGAAGCTGCTAGCCGGGAATTCTCTGCCTGGTTCTACCCGCTGCCCGGAACGCTACGCAGGGCAAAAGCGGTTCTCGTCCTCCGTGCTTGCTTTTTCTCAGAAAGAGCCGTGGTGTGCGTTTTCGCCGGAAAACGCGTTTTCGGCCGAAAACGTGTACGTTTGCACTTCCCCGCCACAGGGAAGCTGCTAGCCGGGAATTCTCTGCCTGGTTCTACCCGCTGCCCGGAACGCTACGCAGGGCAAAAGCGGTTCTCGTCCTCCGTGCTTGCTTTTTCTCAGAAAGAGCCGTGGTGTGCGTTTTCGCCGGAAAACGCGTTTTCGGCCGAAAACGTGTACGTTTGCACTTCCCCGCCACAGGGAAGCTGCTAGCCGGGAATTCTCTGCCTGGTTCTACCCGCTGCCCGGAACGCTACGCAGGGCAAAAGCGGTTCTCGTCCTCCGTGCTTGCTTTTTCTCAGAAAGAGCCGTGGTGTGCGTTTTCGCCGGAAAACGCGTTTTCGGCCGAAAACGTGTACGTTTGCACTTCCCCGCCACAGGGAAGCTGCTAGCCGGGAATTCTCTGCCTGGTTCTACCCGCTGCCCGGAACGCTACGCAGGGCAAAAGCGGTTCTCGTCCTCCGTGCTTGCTTTTTCTCAGAAAGAGCCGTGGTGTGCGTTTTCGCCGGAAAACGCGTTTTCGGCCGAAAACGTGTACGTTTGCACTTCCCCGCCACAGGGAAGCTGCTAGCCGGGAATTCTCTGCCTGGTTCTACCCGCTGCCCGGAACGCTACGCAGGGCAAAAGCGGTTCTCGTCCTCCGTGCTTGCTTTTTCTCAGAAAGAGCCGTGGTGTGCGTTTTCGCCGGAAAACGCGTTTTCGGCCGAAAACGTGTACGTTTGCACTTCCCCGCCACAGGGAAGCTGCTAGCCGGGAATTCTCTGCCTGGTTCTACCCGCTGCCCGGAACGCTACGCAGGGCAAAAGCGGTTCTCGTCCTCCGTGCTTGCTTTTTCTCAGAAAGAGCCGTGGTGTGCGTTTTCGCCGGAAAACGCGTTTTCGGCCGAAAACGTGTACGTTTGCACTTCCCCGCCACAGGGAAGCTGCTAGCCGGGAATTCTCTGCCTGGTTCTACCCGCTGCCCGGAACGCTACGCAGGGCAAAAGCGGTTCTCGTCCTCCGTGCTTGCTTTTTCTCAGAAAGAGCCGTGGTGTGCGTTTTCGCCGGAAAACGCGTTTTCGGCCGAAAACGTGTACGTTTGCACTTCCCCGCCACAGGGAAGCTGCTAGCCGGGAATTCTCTGCCTGGTTCTACCCGCTGCCCGGAACGCTACGCAGGGCAAAAGCGGTTCTCGTCCTCCGTGCTTGCTTTTTCTCAGAAAGAGCCGTGGTGTGCGATTTCGCCGGAAAACGCGTTTTCGGCCGAAAACGTGTACGTTTGCACTTCCCCGCCACAGGGAAGCTGCTAGCCGGGAATTCTCTGCCTGGTTCTACCCGCTGCCCGGAACGCTACGCAGGGCAAAAGCGGTTCTCGTCCTCCGTGCTTGCTTTTTCTCAGAAAGAGCCGTGGTGTGCGTTTTCGCCGGAAAACGCGTTTTCGGCCGAAAACGTGTACGTTTGCACTTCCCCGCCACAGGGAAGCTGCTAGCCGGGAATTCTCTGCCTGGTTCTACCCGCTGCCCGGAACGCTACGCAGGGCAAAAGCGGTTCTCGTCCTCCGTGCTTGCTTTTTCTCAGAAAGAGCCGTGGTGTGCGTTTTCGCCGGAAAACGCGTTTTCGGCCGAAAACGTGTACGTTTGCACTTCCCCGCCACAGGGAAGCTGCTAGCCGGGAATTCTCTGCCTGGTTCTACCCGCTGCCCGGAACGCTACGCAGGGCAAAAGCGGTTCTCGTCCTCCGTGCTTGCTTTTTCTCAGAAAGAGCCGTGGTGTGCGTTTTCGCCGGAAAACGCGTTTTCGGCCGAAAACGTGTACGTTTGCACTTCCCCGCCACAGGGAAGCTGCTAGCCGGGAATTCTCTGCCTGGTTCTACCCGCTGCCCGGAACGCTACGCAGGGCAAAAGCGGTTCTCGTCCTCCGTGCTTGCTTTTTCTCAGAAAGAGCCGTGGTGTGCGATTTCGCCGGAAAACGCGTTTTCGGCCGAAAACGTGTACGTTTGCACTTCCCCGCCACAGGGAAGCTGCTAGCCGGGAATTCTCTGCCTGGTTCTACCCGCTGCCCGGAACGCTACGCAGGGCAAAAGCGGTTCTCGTCCTCCGTGCTTGCTTTTTCTCAGAAAGAGCCGTGGTGTGCGTTTTCGCCGGAAAACGCGTTTTCGGCCGAAAACGTGTACGTTTGCACTTCCCCGCCACAGGGAAGCTGCTAGCCGGGAATTCTCTGCCTGGTTCTACCCGCTGCCCGGAACGCTACGCAGGGCAAAAGCGGTTCTCGTCCTCCGTGCTTGCTTTTTCTCAGAAAGAGCCGTGGTGTGCGTTTTCGCCGGAAAACGCGTTTTCGGCCGAAAACGTGTACGTTTGCACTTCCCCGCCACAGGGAAGCTGCTAGCCGGGAATTCTCTGCCTGGTTCTACCCGCTGCCCGGAACGCTACGCAGGGCAAAAGCGGTTCTCGTCCTCCGTGCTTGCTTTTTCTCAGAAAGAGCCGTGGTGTGCGTTTTCGCCGGAAAACGCGTTTTCGGCCGAAAACGTGTACGTTTGCACTTCCCCGCCACAGGGAAGCTGCTAGCCGGGAATTCTCTGCCTGGTTCTACCCGCTGCCCGGAACGCTACGCAGGGCAAAAGCGGTTCTCGTCCTCCGTGCTTGCTTTTTCTCAGAAAGAGCCGTGGTGTGCGTTTTCGCCGGAAAACGCGTTTTCGGCCGAAAACGTGTACGTTTGCACTTCCCCGCCACAGGGAAGCTGCTAGCCGGGAATTCTCTGCCTGGTTCTACCCGCTGCCCGGAACGCTACGCAGGGCAAAAGCGGTTCTCGTCCTCCGTGCTTGCTTTTTCTCAGAAAGAGCCGTGGTGTGCGTTTTCGCCGGAAAACGCGTTTTCGGCCGAAAACGTGTACGTTTGCACTTCCCCGCCACAGGGAAGCTGCTAGCCGGGAATTCTCTGCCTGGTTCTACCCGCTGCCCGGAACGCTACGCAGGGCAAAAGCGGTTCTCGTCCTCCGTGCTTGCTTTTTCTCAGAAAGAGCCGTGGTGTGCGTTTTCGCCGGAAAACGCGTTTTCGGCCGAAAACGTGTACGTTTGCACTTCCCCGCCACAGGGAAGCTGCTAGCCGGGAATTCTCTGCCTGGTTCTACCCGCTGCCCGGAACGCTACGCAGGGCAAAAGCGGTTCTCGTCCTCCGTGCTTGCTTTTTCTCAGAAAGAGCCGTGGTGTGCGTTTTCGCCGGAAAACGCGTTTTCGGCCGAAAACGTGTACGTTTGCACTTCCCCGCCACAGGGAAGCTGCTAGCCGGGAATTCTCTGCCTGGTTCTACCCGCTGCCCGGAACGCTACGCAGGGCAAAAGCGGTTCTCGTCCTCCGTGCTTGCTTTTTCTCAGAAAGAGCCGTGGTGTGCGTTTTCGCCGGAAAACGCGTTTTCGGCCGAAAACGTGTACGTTTGCACTTCCCCGCCACAGGGAAGCTGCTAGCCGGGAATTCTCTGCCTGGTTCTACCCGCTGCCCGGAACGCTACGCAGGGCAAAAGCGGTTCTCGTCCTCCGTGCTTGCTTTTTCTCAGAAAGAGCCGTGGTGTGCGTTTTCGCCGGAAAACGCGTTTTCGGCCGAAAACGTGTACGTTTGCACTTCCCCGCCACAGGGAAGCTGCTAGCCGGGAATTCTCTGCCTGGTTCTACCCGCTGCCCGGAACGCTACGCAGGGCAAAAGCGGTTCTCGTCCTCCGTGCTTGCTTTTTCTCAGAAAGAGCCGTGGTGTGCGTTTTCGCCGGAAAACGCGTTTTCGGCCGAAAACGTGTACGTTTGCACTTCCCCGCCACAGGGAAGCTGCTAGCCGGGAATTCTCTGCCTGGTTCTACCCGCTGCCCGGAACGCTACGCAGGGCAAAAGCGGTTCTCGTCCTCCGTGCTTGCTTTTTCTCAGAAAGAGCCGTGGTGTGCGTTTTCGCCGGAAAACGCGTTTTCGGCCGAAAACGTGTACGTTTGCACTTCCCCGCCACAGGGAAGCTGCTAGCCGGGAATTCTCTGCCTGGTTCTACCCGCTGCCCGGAACGCTACGCACTGCAAAAGCGCTTCTCGTCCTCCGTGCTTGCTTTTTCTCAGAAAGAGCCGTGGTGTGCGTTTTCGCCGGAAAACGCGTTTTCGGCCGAAAACGTGTACGTTTGCACTTCCCCGCCACAGGGAAGCTGCTAGCCGGGAATTCTCTGCCTGGTTCTACCCGCTGCCCGGAACGCTACGCAGGGCAAAAGCGGTTCTCGTCCTCCGTGCTTGCTTTTTCTCAGAAAGAGCCGTGGTGTGCGTTTTCGCCGGAAAACGCGTTTTCGGCCGAAAACGTGTACGTTTGCACTTCCCCGCCACAGGGAAGCTGCTAGCCGGGAATTCTCTGCCTGGTTCTACCCGCTGCCCGGAACGCTACGCAGGGCAAAAGCGGTTCTCGTCCTCCGTGCTTGCTTTTTCTCAGAAAGAGCCGTGGTGTGCGTTTTCGCCGGAAAACGCGTTTTCGGCCGAAAACGTGTACGTTTGCACTTCCCCGCCACAGGGAAGCTGCTAGCCGGGAATTCTCTGCCTGGTTCTACCCGCTGCCCGGAACGCTACGCAGGGCAAAAGCGGTTCTCGTCCTCCGTGCTTGCTTTTTCTCAGAAAGAGCCGTGGTGTGCGTTTTCGCCGGAAAACGCGTTTTCGGCCGAAAACGTGTACGTTTGCACTTCCCCGCCACAGGGAAGCTGCTAGCCGGGAATTCTCTGCCTGGTTCTACCCGCTGCCCGGAACGCTACGCAGGGCAAAAGCGGTTCTCGTCCTCCGTGCTTGCTTTTTCTCAGAAAGAGCCGTGGTGTGCGTTTTCGCCGGAAAACGCGTTTTCGGCCGAAAACGTGTACGTTTGCACTTCCCCGCCACAGGGAAGCTGCTAGCCGGGAATTCTCTGCCTGGTTCTACCCGCTGCCCGGAACGCTACGCAGGGCAAAAGCGGTTCTCGTCCTCCGTGCTTGCTTTTTCTCAGAAAGAGCCGTGGTGTGCGTTTTCGCCGGAAAACGCGTTTTCGGCCGAAAACGTGTACGTTTGCACTTCCCCGCCACAGGGAAGCTGCTAGCCGGGAATTCTCTGCCTGGTTCTACCCGCTGCCCGGAACGCTACGCAGGGCAAAAGCGGTTCTCGTCCTCCGTGCCTGCTTTTTCTCAGAAAGAGCCGTGGTGTGCGATTTCGCCGGAAAACGCGTTTTCGGCCGAAAACGTGTACGTTTGCACTTCCCCGCCACAGGGAAGCTGCTAGCCGGGAAGTCTCTGCCTGGTTCTACCCGCTGCCCGGAACGCTACGCAGGGCAAAAGCGGTTCTCGTCCTCCGTGCTTGCTTTTTCTCAGAAAGAGCCGTGGTGTGCGTTTTCGCCGGAAAACGCGTTTTCGGCCGAAAACGTGTACGTTTGCACTTCCCCGCCACAGGGAAGCTGCTAGCCGGGAATTCTCTGCCTGGTTCTACCCGCTGCCCGGAACGCTACGCAGGGCAAAGCGGTTCTCGTCCTCCGTGCTTGCTTTTTCTCAGAAAGAGCCGTGGTGTGCGTTTTCGCCGGAAAACGCGTTTTCGGCCGAAAACGTGTACGTTTGCACTTCCCCGCCACAGGGAAGCTGCTAGCCGGGAATTCTCTGCCTGGTTCTACCCGCTGCCCGGAACGCTACGCAGGGCAAAAGCGGTTCTCGTCCTCCGTGCTTGCTTTTTCTCAGAAAGAGCCGTGGTGTGCGTTTTCGCCGGAAAACGCGTTTTCGGCCGAAAACGTGTACGTTTGCACTTCCCCGCCACAGGGAAGCTGCTAGCCGGGAATTCTCTGCCTGGTTCTACCCGCTGCCCGGAACGCTACGCAGGGCAAAAGCGGTTCTCGTCCTCCGTGCTTGCTTTTTCTCAGAAAGAGCCGTGGTGTGCGTTTTCGCCGGAAAACGCGTTTTCGGCCGAAAACGTGTACGTTTGCACTTCCCCGCCACAGGGAAGCTGCTAGCCGGGAATTCTCTGCCTGGTTCTACCCGCTGCCCGGAACGCTACGCAGGGCAAAAGCGGTTCTCGTCCTCCGTGCTTGCTTTTTCTCAGAAAGAGCCGTGGTGTGCGTTTTCGCCGGAAAACGCGTTTTCGGCCGAAAACGTGTACGTTTGCACTTCCCCGCCACAGGGAAGCTGCTAGCCGGGAATTCTCTGCCTGGTTCTACCCGCTGCCCGGAACGCTACGCAGGGCAAAAGCGGTTCTCGTCCTCCGTGCTTGCTTTTTCTCAGAAAGAGCCGTGGTGTGCGTTTTCGCCGGAAAACGCGTTTTCGGCCGAAAACGTGTACGTTTGCACTTCCCCGCCACAGGGAAGCTGCTAGCCGGGAATTCTCTGCCTGGTTCTACCCGCTGCCCGGAACGCTACGCAGGGCAAAAGCGGTTCTCGTCCTCCGTGCTTGCTTTTTCTCAGAAAGAGCCGTGGTGTGCGTTTTCGCCGGAAAACGCGTTTTCGGCCGAAAACGTGTACGTTTGCACTTCCCCGCCACAGGGAAGCTGCTAGCCGGGAATTCTCTGCCTGGTTCTACCCGCTGCCCGGAACGCTACGCAGGGCAAAAGCGGTTCTCGTCCTCCGTGCTTGCTTTTTCTCAGAAAGAGCCGTGGTGTGCGTTTTCGCCGGAAAACGCGTTTTCGGCCGAAAACGTGTACGTTTGCACTTCCCCGCCACAGGGAAGCTGCTAGCCGGGAATTCTCTGCCTGGTTCTACCCGCTGCCCGGAACGCTACGCAGGGCAAAAGCGGTTCTCGTCCTCCGTGCTTGCTTTTTCTCAGAAAGAGCCGTGGTGTGCGTTTTCGCCGGAAAACGCGTTTTCGGCCGAAAACGTGTACGTTTGCACTTCCCCGCCACAGGGAAGCTGCTAGCCGGGAATTCTCTGCCTGGTTCTACCCGCTGCCCGGAACGCTACGCAGGGCAAAAGCGGTTCTCGTCCTCCGTGCTTGCTTTTTCTCAGAAAGAGCCGTGGTGTGCGTTTTCGCCGGAAAACGCGTTTTCGGCCGAAAACGTGTACGTTTGCACTTCCCCGCCACAGGGAAGCTGCTAGCCGGGAATTCATCTGCCTGGTTCTACCCGCTGCCCGGAACGCTACGCAGGGCAAAAGCGGTTCTCGTCCTCCGTGCTTGCTTTTTCTCAGAAAGAGCCGTGGTGTGCGTTTTCGCCGGAAAACGCGTTTTCGGCCGAAAACGTGTACGTTTGCACTTCCCCGCCACAGGGAAGCTGCTAGCCGGGAATTCTCTGCCTGGTTCTACCCGCTGCCCGGAACGCTACGCAGGGCAAAAGCGGTTCTCGTCCTCCGTGCTTGCTTTTTCTCAGAAAGAGCCGTGGTGTGCGTTTTCGCCGGAAAACGCGTTTTCGGCCGAAAACGTGTACGTTTGCACTTCCCCGCCACAGGGAAGCTGCTAGCCGGGAATTCTCTGCCTGGTTCTACCCGCTGCCCGGAACGCTACGCAGGGCAAAAGCGGTTCTCGTCCTCCGTGCTTGCTTTTTCTCAGAAAGAGCCGTGGTGTGCGTTTTCGCCGGAAAACGCGTTTTCGGCCGAAAACGTGTACGTTTGCACTTCCCCGCCACAGGGAAGCTGCTAGCCGGGAATTCTCTGCCTGGTTCTACCCGCTGCCCGGAACGCTACGCAGGGCAAAAGCGGTTCTCGTCCTCCGTGCTTGCTTTTTCTCAGAAAGAGCCGTGGTGTGCGTTTTCGCCGGAAAACGCGTTTTCGGCCGAAAACGTGTACGTTTGCACTTCCCCGCCACAGGGAAGCTGCTAGCCGGGAATTCTCTGCCTGGTTCTACCCGCTGCCCGGAACGCTACGCAGGGCAAAAGCGGTTCTCGTCCTCCGTGCTTGCTTTTTCTCAGAAAGAGCCGTGGTGTGCGTTTTCGCCGGAAAACGCGTTTTCGGCCGAAAACGTGTACGTTTGCACTTCCCCGCCACAGGGAAGCTGCTAGCCGGGAATTCTCTGCCTGGTTCTACCCGCTGCCCGGAACGCTACGCAGGGCAAAAGCGGTTCTCGTCCTCCGTGCTTGCTTTTTCTCAGAAAGAGCCGTGGTGTGCGTTTTCGCCGGAAAACGCGTTTTCGGCCGAAAACGTGTACGTTTGCACTTCCCCGCCACAGGGAAGCTGCTAGCCGGGAATTCTCTGCCTGGTTCTACCCGCTGCCCGGAACGCTACGCAGGGCAAAAGCGGTTCTCGTCCTCCGTGCTTGCTTTTTCTCAGAAAGAGCCGTGGTGTGCGTTTTCGCCGGAAAACGCGTTTTCGGCCGAAAACGTGTACGTTTGCACTTCCCCGCCACAGGGAAGCTGCTAGCCGGGAATTCTCTGCCTGGTTCTACCCGCTGCCCGGAACGCTACGCAGGGCAAAAGCGGTTCTCGTCCTCCGTGCTTGCTTTTTCTCAGAAAGAGCCGTGGTGTGCGTTTTCGCCGGAAAACGCGTTTTCGGCCGAAAACGTGTACGTTTGCACTTCCCCGCCACAGGGAAGCTGCTAGCCGGGAATTCTCTGCCTGGTTCTACCCGCTGCCCGGAACGCTACGCAGGGCAAAAGCGGTTCTCGTCCTCCGTGCTTGCTTTTTCTCAGAAAGAGCCGTGGTGTGCGTTTTCGCCGGAAAACGCGTTTTCGGCCGAAAACGTGTACGTTTGCACTTCCCCGCCACAGGGAAGCTGCTAGCCGGGAATTCTCTGCCTGGTTCTACCCGCTGCCCGGAACGCTACGCAGGGCAAAAGCGGTTCTCGTCCTCCGTGCTTGCTTTTTCTCAGAAAGAGCCGTGGTGTGCGTTTTCGCCGGAAAACGCGTTTTCGGCCGAAAACGTGTACGTTTGCACTTCCCCGCCACAGGGAAGCTGCTAGCCGGGAATTCTCTGCCTGGTTCTACCCGCTGCCCGGAACGCTACGCAGGGCAAAAGCGGTTCTCGTCCTCCGTGCTTGCTTTTTCTCAGAAAGAGCCGTGGTGTGCGTTTTCGCCGGAAAACGCGTTTTCGGCCGAAAACGTGTACGTTTGCACTTCCCCGCCACAGGGAAGCTGCTAGCCGGGAATTCTCTGCCTGGTTCTACCCGCTGCCCGGAACGCTACGCAGGGCAAAAGCGGTTCTCGTCCTCCGTGCTTGCTTTTTCTCAGAAAGAGCCGTGGTGTGCGTTTTCGCCGGAAAACGCGTTTTCGGCCGAAAACGTGTACGTTTGCACTTCCCCGCCACAGGGAAGCTGCTAGCCGGGAATTCTCTGCCTGGTTCTACCCGCTGCCCGGAACGCTACGCAGGGCAAAAGCGGTTCTCGTCCTCCGTGCTTGCTTTTTCTCAGAAAGAGCCGTGGTGTGCGTTTTCGCCGGAAAACGCGTTTTCGGCCGAAAACGTGTACGTTTGCACTTCCCCGCCACAGGGAAGCTGCTAGCCGGGAATTCTCTGCCTGGTTCTACCCGCTGCCCGGAACGCTACGCAGGGCAAAAGTGGTTCTCGTCCTCCGTGCTTGCTTTTTCTCAGAAAGAGCCGTGGTGTGCGTTTTCGGCGGAAAACGCGTTTTCTTCCGAAAAAGTGTACGTTTGCACTTCCCCGCCACAGGGAAGCTGCTAGCCGGGAATTCTCTGCCTGGTTCTACCCGCTGCCCGGAACGCTACGCAGGGCAAAAGCGGTTCTCGTCCTCCGTGCTTGCTTTTTCTCAGAAAGAGCCGTGGTGTGCAATTTCGCCGGAAAAAGCGTTTTCGGCCGAAAACGTGTACGTTTGCACTTCCCCGCCACAGGGAAGCTGCTAGCCGGGAATTCTCTGCCTGGTTCTACCCGCTGCCCGGAACGCTACGCAGGGCAAAAGCGGTTCTCGTCCTCCGTGCTTGCTTTTTCTCAGAAAGAGCCGTGGTGTGCGTTTTCGCCGCAAAACGCGTTTTCGGCCGAAAACGTGTACGTTTGCACTTCCCCGCCACAGGGAAGCTGCTAGCCGGGAATTCTCTGCCTGGTTCTACCCGCTGCCCGGAACGCTACGCAGGGCAAAAGCGGTTCTCGTCCTCCGTGCTTGCTTTTTCTCAGAAAGAGCCGTGGTGTGCGATTTCGCCGGAAAACGCGTTTTCGGCCGAAAACGTGTACGTTTGCACTTCCCCGCCACAGGGAAGCTGCTAGCCGGGAAGTCTCTGCCTGGTTCTACCCGCTGCCCGGAACGCTATGCAGGGCAAAAGCGGTTCTCGTCCTCCGTGCTTGCTTTTTCTCAGACAGAGCCGTGGTGTGCGATTTCGCCGGAAAACGTGTTTTCGGCCGAAAACGTGTACGTTTGCACTTCCCCGCCACAGGGAAGCTGCTAGCCGGGAATTCTCTGCCTGGTTCTACCCGCTGCCCGGAACGCTACGCAGGGCAAAAGCGGTTCTCCTCCTCCGTGCTTGCTTTTTCTCAGAAAGAGCCGTGGTGTGCGTTTTCGCCGGAAAACGCGTTTTCGGCCGAAAACGTGTACGTTTGCACTTCCCCGCCACAGGGAAGCTGCTAGCCGGGAATTCTCTGCCTGGTTCTACCCGCTGCCCGGAACGCTACGCAGGGCAAAAGCGGTTCTCGTCCTCCGTGCTTGCTTTTTCTCAGAAAGAGCCGTGGTGTGCGTTTTCGGCGGAAAACGCGTTTTCGGCCGAAAACGTGTACGTTTGCACTTCCCCGCCACAGGGAAGCTGCTAGCCGGGAATTCTCTGCCTGGTTCTACCCGCTGCCCGGAACGCTACGCAGGGCAAAAGCGGTTCTCGTCCTCCGTGCTTGCTTTTTCTCAGAAAGAGCCGTGGTGTGCGTTTTCGCCGGAAAACGCGTTTTCGGCCGAAAACGTGTACGTTTTCACTTCCCCGCCACAGGGAAGCTGCTAGCCGGGAATTCTCTGCCTGGTTCTACCCGCTGCCCGGAACGCTACGCAGGGCAAAAGCGGTTCTCGTCCTCCGTGCTTGCTTTTTCTCAGAAAGAGCCGTGGTGTGCGATTTCGCCGGAAAACGCGTTTTAGGCCGAAAACGTGTACGTTTGCACTTCCCCGCCACAGGGAAGCTGCTAGCCGGGAATTCTCTGCCTGGTTCTACCCGCTGCCCGGAACGCTACGCAGGGCAAAAGCGGTTCTCGTCCTCCGTGCTTGCTTTTTCTCAGAAAGAGCCGTGGTGTGCGTTTTCGCCGGAAAACGCGTTTTCGGCCGAAAACGTGTACGTTTGCACTTCCCCGCCACAGGGAAGCTGCTAGCCGGGATTTCTCTGCCTGGTTCTACCCGCTGCCCGGAACGCTACGCAGGGCAAAAACGGTTCTCGTCCTCCGTGCTTGCTTTTTCTCAGAAAGAGCCGTGATGTGCGTTTTCACCGGAAAACGCGTTTTCGGCCGAAAACGTGTACGTTTGCACTTCCCCGCCACAGGGAAGCTGCTAGCCGGGAATTCTCTGCCTGGTTCTACCCGCTGCCCGGAACGCTACGCAGGGCAAAAGCGGTTCTCGTCCTCCGTGCTTGCTTTTTCTCAGAAAGAGCCGTGGTGTGCGTTTTCGCCGGAAAACGCGTTTTCGGCCGAAAACGTGTACGTTTGCACTTCCCCGCCACAGGGAAGCTGCTAGCCGGGAATTCTCTGCCTGGTTCTACCCGCTGCCCGGAACGCTACGCAGGGCAAAAGCGGTTCTCGTCCTCCGTGCTTGCTTTTTCTCAGAAAGAGCCGTGGTGTGCGTTTTCGCCGGAAAACGCCTTTTCGGCCGAAAACGTGTACGTTTGCACTTCCCCGCCACAGGGAAGCTGCTAGCCGGGAATTCTCTGCCTGGTTCTACCCGCTGCCCGGAACGCTACGCAGGGCAAAAGCGGTTCTCGTCCTCCGTGCTTGCTTTTTCTCAGAAAGAGCCGTGGTGTGCGTTTTCGCCGGAAAACGCGTTTTTAGCCGAAAACGTGTACGTTTGCACTTCCCCGCCACAGGGAAGCTGCTAGCCGGGAATTCTCTGCCTGGTTCTACCCGCTGCCCGGAACGCTACGCAGGGCAAAAGCGGTTCTCGTCCTCCGTGCTTGCTTTTTCTCAGAAAGAGCCGTGGTGTGCGTTTTCGCCGGAAAACGCGTTTTCGGCCGAAAACGTGTACGTTTGCACTTCCCCGCCACAGGGAAGCTGCTAGCCGGGAATTCTCTGCCTGGTTCTACCCGCTGCCCGGAACGCTACGCAGGGCAAAAGCGGTTCTCGTCCTCCGTGCTTGCTTTTTCTCAGACAGAGCCGTGGTGTGCGTTTTCGCCGGAAAACGCGTTTTCGGCCGAAAACGTGTACGTTTGCACTTCCCCGCCACAGGGAAGCTGCTAGCCGGGAATTCTCTGCCTGGTTCTACCCGCTGCCCGGAACGCTACGCAGGGCAAAAGCGGTTCTCGTCCTCCGTGCTTGCTTTTTCTCAGAAAGAGCCGTGGTGTGCGTTTTCGCCGGAAAACGCGTTTTCGGCCGAAAACGTGTACGTTTGCACTTCCCCGCCACAGGGAAGCTGCTAGCCGGGAATTCTCTGCCTGGTTCTACCCGCTGCCCGGAACGCTACGCAGGGCAAAAGCGGTTCTTGTCCTCCGTGCTTGCTTTTTCTCAGACAGAGCCGTGGTGTGCGATTTCTCCGGAAAACGCGTTTTCGGCCGAAAACGTGTACGTTTGCACTTCCCCGCCACAGGGAAGCTGCTAGCCGGGAATTCTCTGCCTGGTTCTACCCGCTGCCCGGAACGCTACGCAGGGCAAAAGCGGTTCTCGTCCTCCGTGCTTGCTTTTTCTCAGAAAGAGCCGTGGTGTGCGTTTTCGCCGGAAAACGCGTTTTCGGCCGAAAACGTGTACGTTTGCACTTCCCCGCCACAGGGAAGCTGCTAGCCGGGAATTCTCTGCCTGGTTCTACCCGCTGCCCGGAACGCTAAGCAGGGCAAAAGCGGTTCTCGTCCTCCGTGCTTGCTTTTTCTCAGAAAGAGCCGTGGTGTGCGTTTTCGCCGGAAAACGCGTTTTCGGCCGAAAACGTGTACGTTTGCACTTCCCCGCCACAGGGAAGCTGCTAGCCGGGAATTCTCTGCCTGGTTCTACCCGCTGCCCGGAACGCTACGCAGGGCAAAAGCGGTTCTCGTCCTCCGTGCTTGCTTTTTCTCAGAAAGAGCCGTGGTGTGCGTTTTCGCCGGAAAACGCGTTTTCGGCCGAAAACGTGTACGTTTGCACTTCCCCGCCACAGGGAAGCTGCTAGCCGGGAATTCTCTGCCTGGTTCTACCCGCTGCCCGGAACGCTACGCAGGGCAAAAGCGGTTCTCGTCCTCCGTGCTTGCTTTTTCTCAGAAAGAGCCGTGGTGTGCGTTTTCGCCGGAAAACGCGTTTTCGGCCGAAAACGTGTACGTTTGCACTTCCCCGCCACAGGGAAGCTGCTAGCCGGGAATTCTCTGCCTGGTTCTACCCGCTGCCCGGAACGCTACGCAGCGCAAAAGCGGTTCTCGTCCTCCGTGCTTGCTTTTTCTCAGAAAGAGCCGTGGTGTGCGTTTTCGCCGGAAAACGCGTTTTCGGCCGAAAACGTGTACGTTTGCACTTCCCCGCCACAGGGAAGCTGCTAGCCGGGAATTCTCTGCCTGGTTCTACCCGCTGCCCGGAACGCTACGCAGGGCAAAAGCGGTTCTCGTCCTCCGTGCTTGCTTTTTCTCAGAAAGAGCCGTGGTGTGCCTTTTCGCCGGAAAACGCGTTTTCTTCCGAAAACGTGTACGTTTGCACTTCCCCGCCACAGGGAAGCTGCTAGCCGGGAATTCTCTGCCTGGTTCTACCCGCTGCCCGGAACGCTACGCAGGGCAAAAGCGGTTCTCGTCCTCCGTGCTTGCTTTTTCTCAGAAAGAGCCGTGGTGTGCGATTTCGCCGGAAAACGCGTTTTCGGCCGAAAACGTGTACGTTTGCACTTCCCCGCCACAGGGAAGCTGCTAGCCGGGAATTCTCTGCCTGGTTCTACCCGCTGCCCGGAACGCTACGCAGGGCAAAAGCGGTTCTCGTCCTCCGTGCTTGCTTTTTCTCAGAAAGAGCCGTGGTGTGCGTTTTCGCCGGAAAACGCGTTTTCGGCCGAAAACGTGTACGTTTGCACTTCCCCGCCACAGGGAAGCTGCTAGCCGGGAATTCTCTGCCTGGTTCTACCCGCTGCCCGGAACGCTACGCAGGGCAAAAGCGGTTCTCGTCCTCCGTGCTTGCTTTTTCTCAGAAAGAGCCGTGGTGTGCGTTTTCGCCGGAAAACGCGTTTTCGGCCGAAAACGTGTACGTTTGCACTTCCCCGCCACAGGGAAGCTGCTAGCCGGGAATTCTCTGCCTGGTTCTACCCGCTGCCCGGAACGCTACGCAGGGCAAAAGCGGTTCTCGTCCTCCGTGCTTGCTTTTTCTCAGAAAGAGCCGTGGTGTGCGTTTTCGCCGCAAAACGCGTTTTCGGCCGAAAACGTGTACGTTTGCACTTCCCCGCCACAGGGAAGCTGCTAGCCGGGAATTCTCTGCCTGGTTCTACCCGCTGCCCGGAACGCTACGCAGGGCAAAAGCGGTTCTCGTCCTCCGTGCTTGCTTTTTCTCAGAAAGAGCCGTGGTGTGCGTTTTCGCCGGAAAACGCGTTTTCGGCCGAAAACGTGTACGTTTGCACTTCCCCGCCACAGGGAAGCTGCTAGCCGGGAATTCTCTGCCTGGTTCTACCCGCTGCCCGGAACGCTACGCAGGGCAAAAGCGGTTCTCGTCCTCCGTGCTTGCTTTTTCTCAGAAAGAGCCGTGGTGTGCGTTTTCGCCGGAAAACGCGTTTTCGGCCGAAAACGTGTACGTTTGCACTTCCCCGCCACAGGGAAGCTGCTAGCCGGGAATTCTCTGCCTGGTTCTACCCGCTGCCCGGAACGCTACGCAGGGCAAAAGCGGTTCTCGTCCTCCGTGCTTGCTTTTTCTCAGAAAGAGCCGTGGTGTGCGTTTTAGCCGGAAAACGCGTTTTCGGCCGAAAACGTGTACGTTTGCACTTCCCCGCCACAGGGAAGCTGCTAGCCGGGAATTCTCTGCCTGGTTCTACCCGCTGCCCGGAACGCTACGCAGGGCAAAAGCGGTTCTCGTCCTCCGTGCTTGCTTTTTCTCAGAAAGAGCCGTGGTGTGCGATTTCGCCGGAAAACGCGTTTTCGGCCGAAAACGTGTACGTTTGCACTTCCCCGCCACAGGGAAGCTGCTAGCCGGGAATTCTCTGCCTGGTTCTACCCGCTGCCCGGAACGCTACAAAGGGCAAAAGCGGTTCTCGTCCTCCGTGCTTGCTTTTTCTCAGAAAGAGCCGTGGTGTGCGTTTTCGCCGGAAAACGCGTTTTCGGCCGAAAACGTGTACGTTTGCACTTCCCCGCCACAGGGAAGCTGCTAGCCGGGAATTCTCTGCCTGGTTCTACCCGCTGCCCGGAACGCTACGCAGGGCAAAAGTGGTTCTCGTCCTCCGTGCTTGCTTTTTCTCAGAAAGAGCCGTGGTGTGCGTTTTCGGCGGAAAACGCGTTTTCTTCCGAAAAAGTGTACGTTTGCACTTCCCCGCCACAGGGAAGCTGCTAGCCGGGAATTCTCTGCCTGGTTCTACCCGCTGCCCGGAACGCTACGCAGGGCAAAAGCGGTTCTCGTCCTCCGTGCTTGCTTTTTCTCAGAAAGAGCCGTGGTGTGCAATTTCGCCGGAAAAAGCGTTTTCGGCCGAAAACGTGTACGTTTGCACTTCCCCGCCACAGGGAAGCTGCTAGCCGGGAATTCTCTGCCTGGTTCTACCCGCTGCCCGGAACGCTACGCAGGGCAAAAGCGGTTCTCGTCCTCCGTGCTTGCTTTTTCTCAGAAAGAGCCGTGGTGTGCGTTTTCGCCGCAAAACGCGTTTTCGGCCGAAAACGTGTACGTTTGCACTTCCCCGCCACAGGGAAGCTGCTAGCCGGGAATTCTCTGCCTGGTTCTACCCGCTGCCCGGAACGCTACGCAGGGCAAAAGCGGTTCTCCTCCTCCGTGCTTGCTTTTTCTCAGAAAGAGCCGTGGTGTGCGATTTCGACGGAAAACGCGTTTTCGGCCGAAAACGTGTATGTTTGCACTTCCCCGCCTCAGGGAAGCTGCTAGCCGGGAATTCTCTGCCTGGTTCTACCCGCTGCCCGGAACGCTACGCAGGGCAAAAGCGGTTCTCGTCCTCCTTGTTTGCTTTTTCTCAGAAAGAGCCGTGGTGTGCATTTTCGCCGGAAAACGCGTTTTCGGCCGAAAACGTGTACGTTTGCACTTCCCCGCCACAGGGAAGCTGCTAGCCGGGAATTCTCTGCCTGGTTCTACCCGCTGCCCGGAACGCTACGCAGGGCAAAAGCGGTTCTCGTCCTCCGTGCTTGCTTTTTCTCAGAAATAGCCGTGGTGTGCGATTTCGCCGCAAAACGCGTTTTCGGCCGAAAACGTGTACGTTTGCACTTCCCCGCCACAGGGAAGCTGCTAGCCGGGAATTCTCTGCCTGGTTCTACCCGCTGCCGGAACGCTACGCAGGGCAAAAGCGGTTCTCGTCCTCCGTGCTTGCTTTTTCTCAGAAAGAGCCGTGGTGTGCGTTTTCGCCGGAAAACGCGTTTTCGGCCGAAAACGTGTACGTTTGCACTTCCCCGCCACAGGGAAGCTGCTAGCCGGGAATTCTCTGCCTGGTTCTACCCGCTGCCCGGAACGCTACGCAGGGCAAAAGCGGTTCTCGTCCTCCGTGCTTGCTTTTTCTCAGAAAGAGCCGTGGTGTGCGATTTCGCCGGAAAACGCGTTTTTAGCCGAAAACGTGTACGTTTGCACTTCCCCGCCACAGGGAAGCTGCTAGCCGGGAATTCTCTGCCTGGTTCTACCCGCTGCCCGGAACGCTACGCAGGGCAAAAGCGGTTCTCGTCCTCCGTGCTTGCTTTTTCTCAGAAAGAGCCGTGGTGTGCGTTTTCGCCGGAAAACGCGTTTTCGGCCGAAAACGTGTACGTTTGCACTTCCCCGCCACAGGGAAGCTGCTAGCCGGGAATTCTCTGCCTGGTTCTACCCGCTGCCCGGAACGCTACGCAGGGCAAAAGCGGTTCTCGTCCTCCGTGCTTGCTTTTTCTCAGAAAGAGCCGTGGTGTGTGTTTTCGCCGGAAAACGCGTTTTCGGCCGAAAACGTGTACGTTTGCACTTCCCCGCCACAGGGAAGCTGCTAGCCGGGAATTCTCTGCCTGGTTCTACCCGCTGCCCGGAACGCTACGCAGGGCAAAAGCGGTTCTCGTCCTCCTTGCTTGCTTTTTCTCAGAAAGAGCCGTGGTGTGCATTTTCGCCGGAAAACGCGTTTTCGGCCGAAAACTTGTACGTTTGCACTTCCCCGCCACAGGGAAGCTGCTAGCCGGGAATTCTCTGCCTGGTTCTACCCGCTGCCCGGAACGCTACGCAGGGCAAAAGCGATTCTCGTCCTCCGTGCTTGCTTTTTCTCAGAAATAGCCGTGGTGTGCGATTTCGCCGCAAAACGCGTTTTCGGCCGAAAACGTGTACGTTTGCACTTCCCCGCCACAGGGAAGCTGCTAGCCGGGAATTCTCTGCCTGGTTCTACCCGCTGCCCGGAACGCTACGCAGGGCAAAAGCGGTTCTCCTCCTCCGTGCTTGCTTTTTCTCAGAAAGAGCCGTGGTGTGCGTTTTCGCCGGAAAACGCGTTTTCGGCCGAAAACGTGTACGTTTGCACTTCCCCGCCACAGGGAAGCTGCTAGCCGGGAATTCTCTGCCTGGTTCTACCCGCTGCCCGGAACGCTACGCAGGGCAAAAGCGGTTCTCGTCCTCCGTGCTTGCTTTTTCTCAGAAAGAGCCGTGGTGTGCGTTTTCGCCGGAAAACGCGTTTTCGGCCGAAAACGTGTACGTTTGCACTTCCCCGCCACAGGGAAGCTGCTAGCCGGGAATTCTCTGCCTGGTTCTACCCGCTGCCCGGAACGCTACGCAGGGCAAAAGCGGTTCTCGTCCTCCGTGCTTGCTTTTTCTCAGAAAGAGCCGTGGTGTGCGTTTTCGCCGGTAAACGCGTTTTCGGCCGAAAACGTGTACGTTTGCACTTCCCCGCCACAGGGAAGCTGCTAGCCGGGAATTCTCTGCCTGGTTCTACCCGCTGCCCGGAACGCTACGCAGGGCAAAAGCGGTTCTCGTCCTCCGTGCTTGCTTTTTCTCAGAAAGAGCCGTGGTGTGCGTTTTCGCCGGAAAACGCGTTTTCGGCCGAAAACGTGTACGTTTGCACTTCCCCGCCACAGGGAAGCTGCTAGCCGGGAATTCTCTGCCTGGTTCTACCCGCTGCCCGGAACGCTACGCAGGGCAAAAGCGGTTCTCGTCCTCCGTGCTTGCTTTTTCTCAGAAAGAGCCGTGGTGTGCGTTTTCGCCGGAAAACGCGTTTTCGGCCGAAAACGTGTACGTTTGCACTTCCCCGCCACAGGGAAGCTGCTAGCCGGGAATTCTCTGCCTGGTTCTACCCGCTGCCCGGAACGCTACGCAGGGCAAAAGCGGTTCTCGTCCTCCGTGCTTGCTTTTTCTCAGAAAGAGCCGTGGTGTGCGTTTTCGCCGGTAAACGCGTTTTCGGCCGAAAACGTGTACGTTTGCACTTCCCCGCCACAGGGAAGCTGCTAGCCGGGAATTCTCTGCCTGGTTCTACCCGCTGCCCGGAACGCTACGCAGGGCAAAAGCGGTTCTCGTCCTCCGTGCTTGCTTTTTCTCAGAAAGAGCCGTGGTGTGCGTTTTCGCCGGAAAACGCGTTTTCGGCCGAAAACGTGTACGTTTGCACTTCCCCGCCACAGGGAAGCTGCTAGCCGGGAATTCTCTGCCTGGTTCTACCCGCTGCCCGGAACGCTACGCAGGGCAAAAGCGGTTCTCGTCCTCCGTGCTTGCTTTTTCTCAGAAAGAGCCGTGGTGTGCGTTTTCGCCGGAAAACGCGTTTTCGGCCGAAAACGTATACGTTTGCACTTCCCCGCCACAGGGAAGCTGCTAGCCGGGAATTCTCTGCCTGGTTCTACCCGCTGCCCGGAACGCTACGCAGGGCAAAAGCGGTTCTCGTCCTCCGTGCTTGCTTTTTCTCAGAAAGAGCCGTGGTGTGCGTTTTCGCCGGAAAACGCGTTTTCGGCCGAAAACGTGTACGTTTGCACTTCCCCGCCACAGGGAAGCTGCTAGCCGGGAAGTCTCTGCCTGGTTCTACCCGCTGCCCGGAACGCTACGCAGGGCAAAAGCGGTTCTCGTCCTCCGTGCTTGCTTTTTCTCAGAAAGAGCCGTGGTGTGCGTTTTCGCCGGAAAACGCGTTTTCGGCCGAAAACGTGTACGTTTGCACTTCCCCGCCACAGGGAAGCTGCTAGCCGGGAATTCTCTGCCTGGTTCTACCCGCTGCCCGGAACGCTACGCAGGGCAAAAGCGGTTCTCGTCCTCCGTGCTTGCTTTTTCTCAGAAAGAGCCGTGGTGTGCGTTTTCGCCGGAAAACGCGTTTTCGGCCGAAAACGTGTACGTTTGCACTTCCCCGCCACAGGGAAGCTGCTAGCCGGGAATTCTCTGCCTGGTTCTACCCGCTGCCCGGAACGCTACGCAGGGCAAAAGCGGTTCTCGTCCTCCGTGCTTGCTTTTTCTCAGAAAGAGCCGTGGTGTGCGTTTTCGCCGGAAAACGCGTTTTCGGCCGAAAACGTGTACGTTTGCACTTCCCCGCCACAGGGAAGCTGCTAGCCGGGAATTCTCTGCCTGGTTCTACCCGCTGCCCGGAACGCTACGCAGGGCAAAAGCGGTTCTCGTCCTCCGTGCTTGCTTTTTCTCAGAAAGAGCCGTGGTGTGCGTTTTCACCGGAAAACGCGTTTTCGGCCGAAAACGTGTACGTTTGCACTTCCCCGCCACAGGGAAGCTGCTAGCCGGGAATTCTCTGCCTGGTTCTACCCGCTGCCCGGAACGCTACGCAGGGCAAAAGCGGTTCTCGTCCTCCGTGCTTGCTTTTTCTCAGAAAGAGCCGTGGTGTGCGATTTCGCCGGAAAACGCGTTTTCGGCCGAAAACGTGTACGTTTGCACTTCCCCGCCACAGGGAAGCTGCTAGCCGGGAATTCTCTGCCTGGTTCTACCCGCTGCCCGGAACGCTACGCAGGGCAAAAGCGGTTCTCGTCCTCCGTGCTTGCTTTTTCTCAGAAAGAGCCGTGGTGTGCGTTTTCGCCGGAAAACGCGTTTTCGGCCGAAAACGTGTACGTTTGCACTTCCCCGCCACAGGGAAGCTGCTAGCCGGGAATTCTCTGCCTGGTTCTACCCGCTGCCCGGAACGCTACGCAGGGCAAAAGCGGTTCTCGTCCTCCGTGCTTGCTTTTTCTCAGAAAGAGCCGTGGTGTGCGTTTTCGCCGGAAAACGCGTTTTCGGCCGAAAACGTGTACGTTTGCACTTCCCCGCCACAGGGAAGCTGCTAGCCGGGAATTCTCTGCCTGGTTCTACCCGCTGCCCGGAACGCTACGCAGGGCAAAAGCGGTTCTCGTCCTCCGTGCTTGCTTTTTCTCAGAAAGAGCCGTGGTGTGCGATTTCGCCGGAAAACGCGTTTTCGGCCGAAAACGTGTACGTTTGCACTTCCCCGCCACAGGGAAGCTGCTAGCCGGGAATTCTCTGCCTGGTTCTACCCGCTGCCCGGAACGCTACGCAGGGCAAAAGCGGTTCTCGTCCTCCGTGCTTGCTTTTTCTCAGAAAGAGCCGTGGTGTGCGTTTTTGCCGGAAAACGCGTTTTCGGCCGAAAACGTGTACGTTTGCACTTCCCCGCCACAGGGAAGCTGCTAGCCGGGAATTCTCTGCCTGGTTCTACCCGCTGCCCGGAACGCTACGCAGGGCAAAAGCGGTTCTCGTCCTCCGTGCTTGCTTTTTCTCAGAAAGAGCCGTGGTGTGCGTTTTCGCCGGAAAACGCGTTTTCGGCCGAAAACGTGTACGTTTGCACTTCCCCGCCACAGGGAAGCTGCTAGCCGGGAATTCTCTGCCTGGTTCTACCCGCTGCCCGGAACGCTACGCAGGGCAAAAGCGGTTCTCGTCCTCCGTGCTTGCTTTTTCTCAGAAAGAGCCGTGGTGTGCGATTTCACCGGAAAACGCGTTTTCGGCCGAAAACGTGTACGTTTGCACTTCCCCGCCACAGGGAAGCTGCTAGCCGGGAATTCTCTGCCTGGTTCTACCCGCTGCCCGGAACGCTACGCAGGGCAAAAGCGGTTCTCGTCCTCCGTGCTTGCTTTTTCTCAGACAGAGCCGTGGTGTGCGATTTCGCCGGAAAACGTGCTTTCGGCCGAAAACGTGTACGTTTGCACTTCCCCGCCACAGGGAAGCTGCTAGCCGGGAATTCTCTGCCTGGTTCTACCCGCTGCCCGGAACGCTACGCAGGGCAAAAGCGGTTCTCCTCCTCCGTGCTTGCTTTTTCTCAGAAAGAGCCGTGGTGTGCGTTTTCGCCGGAAAACGCGTTTTCGGCCGAAAACGTGTACGTTTGCACTTCCCCGCCACAGGGAAGCTGCTAGCCGGGAATTCTCTGCCTGGTTCTACCCGCTGCCCGGAACGCTACGCAGGGCAAAAGCGGTTCTCGTCCTCCGTGCTTGCTTTTTCTCAGAAAGAGCCGTGGTGTGCGTTTTCGGCGGAAAACGCGTTTTCGGCCGAAAACGTGTACGTTTGCACTTCCCCGCCACAGGGAAGCTGCTAGCCGGGAATTCTCTGTCTGGTTCTACCCGCTGCCCGGAACGCTACGCAGGGCAAAAGCGGTTCTCGTCCTCCGTGCTTGCTTTTTCTCAGAAAGAGCCGTGGTGTGCGTTTTCGCCGGAAAACGCGTTTTCGGCCGAAAACGTGTACGTTTTCACTTCCCCGCCACAGGGAAGCTGCTAGCCGGGAATTCTCTGCCTGGTTCTACCCGCTGCCCGGAACGCTACGCAGGGCAAAAGCGGTTCTCGTCCTCCGTGCTTGCTTTTTCTCAGAAAGAGCCGTGGTGTGCGATTTCGCCGGAAAACGCGTTTTAGGCCGAAAACGTGTACGTTTGCACTTCCCCGCCACAGGGAAGCTGCTAGCCGGGAATTCTCTGCCTGGTTCTACCCGCTGCCCGGAACGCTACGCAGGGCAAAAGCGGTTCTCGTCCTCCGTGCTTGCTTTTTCTCAGAAAGAGCCGTGGTGTGCGTTTTCGCCGGAAAACGCGTTTTCGGCCGAAAACCTGTACGTTTGCACTTCCCCGCCACAGGGAAGCTGCTAGCCGGGATTTCTCTGCCTGGTTCTACCCGCTGCCCGGAACGCTACGCAGGGCAAAAACGGTTCTCGTCCTCCGTGCTTGCTTTTTCTCAGAAAGAGCCGTGATGTGCGTTTTCACCGGAAAACGAGTTTTCGGCCGAAAACGTGTACGTTTGCACTTCCCCGCCACAGGGAAGCTGCTAGCCGGGAATTCTCTGCCTGGTTCTACCCGCTGCCCGGAACGCTACGCAGGGCAAAAGCGGTTCTCGTCCTCCGTGCTTGCTTTTTCTCAGAAAGAGCCGTGGTGTGCGTTTTCGCCGGAAAACGCGTTTTCGGCCGAAAACGTGTACATTTGCACTTCCCCGCCACAGGGAAGCTGCTAGCCGGGAATTCTCTGCCTGGTTCTACCCGCTGCCCGGAACGCTACGCAGGGCAAAAGCGGTTCTCGTCCTCCGTGCTTGCTTTTTCTCAGAAAGAGCCGTGGTGTGCGTTTTCGCCGGAAAACGCCTTTTCGGCCGAAAACGTGTACGTTTGCACTTCCCCGCCACAGGGAAGCTGCTAGCCGGGAATTCTCTGCCTGGTTCTACCCGCTGCCCGGAACGCTACGCAGGGCAAAAGCGGTTCTCGTCCTCCGTGCTTGCTTTTTCTCAGAAAGAGCCGTGGTGTGCGTTTTCGCCGGAAAACGCGTTTTTAGCCGAAAACGTGTACGTTTGCACTTCCCCGCCACAGGGAAGCTGCTAGCCGGGAATTCTCTGCCTGGTTCTACCCGCTGCCCGGAACGCTACGCAGGGCAAAAGCGGTTCTCGTCCTCCGTGCTTGCTTTTTCTCAGAAAGAGCCGTGGTGTGCGTTTTCGCCGGAAAACGCGTTTTCGGCCGAAAACGTGTACGTTTGCACTTCCCCGCCACAGGGAAGCTGCTAGCCGGGAATTCTCTGCCTGGTTCTACCCGCTGCCCGGAACGCTACGCAGGGCAAAAGCGGTTCTCGTCCTCCGTGCTTGCTTTTTCTCAGACAGAGCCGTGGTGTGCGATTTCGCCGGAAAACGCGTTTTCGGCCGAAAACGTGTACGTTTGCACTTCCCCGCCACAGGGAAGCTGCTAGCCGGGAATTCTCTGCCTGGTTCTACCCGCTGCCCGGAACGCTACGCAGGGCAAAAGCGGTTCTCGTCCTCCGTGCTTGCTTTTTCTCAGAAAGAGCCGTGGTGTGCGTTTTCGCCGGAAAACGCGTTTTCGGCCGAAAACGTGTACGTTTGCACTTCCCCGCCACAGGGAAGCTGCTAGCCGGGAATTCTCTGCCTGGTTCTACCCGCTGCCCGGAACGCTACGCAGGGCAAAAGCGGTTCTTGTCCTCCGTGCTTGCTTTTTCTCAGACAGAGCCGTGGTGTGCGATTTCTCCGGAAAACGCGTTTTCGGCCGAAAACGTGTACGTTTGCACTTCCCCGCCACAGGGAAGCTGCTAGCCGGGAATTCTCTGCCTGGTTCTACCCGCTGCCCGGAACGCTACGCAGGGCAAAAGCGGTTCTCGTCCTCCGTGCTTGCTTTTTCTCAGAAAGAGCCGTGGTGTGCGTTTTCGCCGGAAAACGCGTTTTCGGCCGAAAACGTGTACGTTTGCACTTCCCCGCCACAGGGAAGCTGCTAGCCGGGAATTCTCTGCCTGGTTCTACCCGCTGCCCGGAACGCTAAGCAGGGCAAAAGCGGTTCTCGTCCTCCGTGCTTGCTTTTTCTCAGAAAGAGCCGTGGTGTGCGTTTTCGGCGGAAAACGCGTTTTCGGCCGAAAACGTGTACGTTTGCACTTCCCCGCCACAGGGAAGCTGCTAGCCGGGAATTCTCTGCCTGGTTCTACCCGCTGCCCGGAACGCTACGCAGGGCAAAAGCGGTTCTCGTCCTCCGTGCTTGCTTTTTCTCAGAAAGAGCCGTGGTGTGCGTTTTCGCCGGAAAACGCGTTTTCGGCCGAAAACGTGTACGTTTGCACTTCCCCGCCACAGGGAAGCTGCTAGCCGGGAATTCTCTGCCTGGTTCTACCCGCTGCCCGGAACGCTACAAAGGGCAAAAGCGGTTCTCGTCCTCCGTGCTTGCTTTTTCTCAGAAAGAGCCGTGGTGTGCGATTTCGCCGGAAAACGCGTTTTCGGCCGAAAACGTGTACGTTTGCACTTCCCCGCCACAGGGAAGCTGCTAGCCGGGAATTCTCTGCCTGGTTCTACCCGCTGCCCGGAACGCTACGCAGGGCAAAAGCGGTTCTCGTCCTCCGTGCTTGCTTTTTCTCAGAAAGAGCCGTGGTGTGCGTTTTCGGCGGAAAACGCGTTTTCGGCCGAAAACGTGTACGTTTGCACTTCCCCGCCACAGGGAAGCTGCTAGCCGGGAATTCTCTGCCTGGTTCTACCCGCTGCCCGGAACGCTACGCAGGGCAAAAGCGGTTCTCGTCCTCCGTGCTTGCTTTTTCTCAGAAAGAGCCGTGGTGTGCGTTTTCGCCGCAAAACGCGTTTTCGGCCGAAAACGTGTACGTTTGCACTTCCCCGCCACAGGGAAGCTGCTAGCCGGGAATTCTCTGCCTGGTTCTACCCGCTGCCCGGAACGCTACGCAGGGCAAAAGCGGTTCTCGTCCTCCGTGCTTGCTTTTTCTCAGAAAGAGCCGTGGTGTGCGTTTTCGCCGGAAAACGCGTTTTCGGCCGAAAACGTGTACGTTTGCACTTCCCCGCCACAGGGAAGCTGCTAGCCGGGAATTCTCTGCCTGGTTCTACCCGCTGCCCGGAACGCTACGCAGGGCAAAAGCGGTTCTCGTCCTCCGTGCTTGCTTTTTCTCAGAAAGAGCCGTGGTGTGCGTTTTCGCCGGAAAACGCGTTTTCGGCCGAAAACGTGTACGTTTGCACTTCCCCGCCACAGGGAAGCTGCTAGCCGGGAATTCTCTGCCTGGTTCTACCCGCTGCCCGGAACGCTACGCAGGGCAAAAGCGGTTCTCGTCCTCCGTGCTTGCTTTTTCTCAGAAAGAGCCGTGGTGTGCGTTTTCGCCGGAAAACGCGTTTTCGGCCGAAAACGTGTACGTTTGCACTTCCCCGCCACAGGGAAGCTGCTAGCCGGGAATTCTCTGCCTGGTTCTACCCGCTGCCCGGAACGCTACGCAGGGCAAAAGCGGTTCTCGTCCTCCGTGCTTGCTTTTTCTCAGAAAGAGCCGTGGTGTGCGTTTTCGCCGGAAAACGCGTTTTCGGCCGAAAACGTGTACGTTTGCACTTCCCCGCCACAGGGAAGCTGCTAGCCGGGAATTCTCTGCCTGGTTCTACCCGCTGCCCGGAACGCTACGCAGGGCAAAAGCGGTTCTCGTCCTCCGTGCTTGCTTTTTCTCAGAAAGAGCCGTGGTGTGCGTTTTCGCCGGAAAACGCGTTTTCGGCCGAAAACGTGTACGTTTGCACTTCCCCGCCACAGGGAAGCTGCTAGCCGGGAATTCTCTGCCTGGTTCTACCCGCTGCCCGGAACGCTACGCAGGGCAAAAGCGGTTCTCCTCCTCCGTGCTTGCTTTTTCTCAGAAAGAGCCGTGGTGTGCGATTTCGACGGAAAACGCGTTTTCGGCCGAAAACGTGTATGTTTGCACTTCCCCGCCTCAGGGAAGCTGCTAGCCGGGAATTCTCTGCCTGGTTCTACCCGCTGCCCGGAACGCTACGCAGGGCAAAAGCGGTTCTCGTCCTCCTTGTTTGCTTTTTCTCAGAAAGAGCCGTGGTGTGCATTTTCGCCGGAAAACGCGTTTTCGGCCGAAAACGTGTACGTTTGCACTTCCCCGCCACAGGGAAGCTGCTAGCCGGGAATTCTCTGCCTGGTTCTACCCGCTGCCCGGAACGCTACGCAGGGCAAAAGCGGTTCTCGTCCTCCGTGCTTGCTTTTTCTCAGAAAGAGCCGTGGTGTGCGTTTTCGCCGGAAAACGCGTTTTCGGCCGAAAACGTGTACGTTTGCACTTCCCCGCCACAGGGAAGCTGCTAGCCGGGAATTCTCTGCCTGGTTCTACCCGCTGCCCGGAACGCTACGCAGGGCAAAAGCGGTTCTCGTCCTCCGTGCTTGCTTTTTCTCAGAAAGAGCCGTGGTGTGCGATTTCGCCGGAAAACGCGTTTTCGGCCGAAAACGTGTACGTTTGCACTTCCCCGCCACAGGGAAGCTGCTAGCCGGGAATTCTCTGCCTGGTTCTACCCGCTGCCCGGAACGCTACGCAGGGCAAAAGCGGTTCTCGTCCTCCGTGCTTGCTTTTTCTCAGAAAGAGCCGTGGTGTGCGTTTTTGCCGGAAAACGCGTTTTCGGCCGAAAACGTGTACGTTTGCACTTCCCCGCCACAGGGAAGCTGCTAGCCGGGAATTCTCTGCCTGGTTCTACCCGCTGCCCGGAACGCTACGCAGGGCAAAAGCGGTTCTCGTCCTCCGTGCTTGCTTTTTCTCAGAAAGAGCCGTGGTGTGCGTTTTCGCCGGAAAACGCGTTTTCGGCCGAAAACGTGTACGTTTGCACTTCCCCGCCACAGGGAAGCTGCTAGCCGGGAATTCTCTGCCTGGTTCTACCCGCTGCCCGGAACGCTACGCAGGGCAAAAGCGGTTCTCGTCCTCCGTGCTTGCTTTTTCTCAGAAAGAGCCGTGGTGTGCGATTTCGCCGGAAAACGCGTTTTCGGCCGAAAACGTGTACGTTTGCACTTCCCCGCCACAGGGAAGCTGCTAGCCGGGAAGTCTCTGCCTGGTTCTACCCGCTGCCCGGAACGCTACGCAGGGCAAAAGCGGTTCTCGTCCTCCGTGCTTGCTTTTTCTCAGACAGAGCCGTGGTGTGCGATTTCGCCGGAAAACGTGTTTTCGGCCGAAAACGTGTACGTTTGCACTTCCCCGCCACAGGGAAGCTGCTAGCCGGGAATTCTCTGCCTGGTTCTACCCGCTGCCCGGAACGCTACAAAGGGCAAAAGCGGTTCTCCTCCTCCGTGCTTGCTTTTTCTCAGAAAGAGCCGTGGTGTGCGTTTTCGCCGGAAAACGCGTTTTCGGCCGAAAACGTGTACGTTTGCACTTCCCCGCCACAGGGAAGCTGCTAGCCGGGAATTCTCTGCCTGGTTCTACCCGCTGCCCGGAACGCTACGCAGGGCAAAAGCGGTTCTCGTCCTCCGTGCTTGCTTTTTCTCAGAAAGAGCCGTGGTGTGCGTTTTCGGCGGAAAACGCGTTTTCGGCCGAAAACGTGTACGTTTGCACTTCCCCGCCACAGGGAAGCTGCTAGCCGGGAATTCTCTGCCTGGTTCTACCCGCTGCCCGGAACGCTACGCAGGGCAAAAGCGGTTCTCGTCCTCCGTGCTTGCTTTTTCTCAGAAAGAGCCGTGGTGTGCGTTTTCGCCGGAAAACGCGTTTTCGGCCGAAAACGTGTACGTTTTCACTTCCCCGCCACAGGGAAGCTGCTAGCCGGGAATTCTCTGCCTGGTTCTACCCGCTGCCCGGAACGCTACGCAGGGCAAAAGCGGTTCTCGTCCTCCGTGCTTGCTTTTTCTCAGAAAGAGCCGTGGTGTGCGATTTCGCCGGAAAACGCGTTTTAGGCCGAAAACGTGTACGTTTGCACTTCCCCGCCACAGGGAAGCTGCTAGCCGGGAATTCTCTGCCTGGTTCTACCCGCTGCCCGGAACGCTACGCAGGGCAAAAGCGGTTCTCGTCCTCCGTGCTTGCTTTTTCTCAGAAAGAGCCGTGGTGTGCGTTTTCGCCGGAAAACGCGTTTTCGGCCGAAAACCTGTACGTTTGCACTTCCCCGCCACAGGGAAGCTGCTAGCCGGGATTTCTCTGCCTGGTTCTACCCGCTGCCCGGAACGCTACGCAGGGCAAAAACGGTTCTCGTCCTCCGTGCTTGCTTTTTCTCAGAAAGAGCCGTGATGTGCGTTTTCACCGGAAAACGCGTTTTCGGCCGAAAACGTGTACGTTTGCACTTCCCCGCCACAGGGAAGCTGCTAGACGGGAATTCTCTGCCTGGTTCTACCCGCTGCCCGGAACGCTACGCAGGGCAAAAGCGGTTCTCGTCCTCCGTGCTTGCTTTTTCTCAGAAAGAGCCGTGGTGTGCGTTTTCGCCGGAAAACGCGTTTTCGGCCGAAAACGTGTACATTTGCACTTCCCCGCCACAGGGAAGCTGCTAGCCGGGAATTCTCTGCCTGGTTCTACCCGCTGCCCGGAACGCTACGCAGGGCAAAAGCGGTTCTCGTCCTCCGTGCTTGCTTTTTCTCAGAAAGAGCCGTGGTGTGCGTTTTCGCCGGAAAACGCCTTTTCGGCCGAAAACGTGTACGTTTGCACTTCCCCGCCACAGGGAAGCTGCTAGCCGGGAATTCTCTGCCTGGTTCTACCCGCTGCCCGGAACGCTACGCAGGGCAAAAGCGGTTCTCGTCCTCCGTGCTTGCTTTTTCTCAGAAAGAGCCGTGGTGTGCGTTTTCGCCGGAAAACGCGTTTTTAGCCGAAAACGTGTACGTTTGCACTTCCCCGCCACAGGGAAGCTGCTAGCCGGGAATTCTCTGCCTGGTTCTACCCGCTGCCCGGAACGCTACGCAGGGCAAAAGCGGTTCTCGTCCTCCGTGCTTGCTTTTTCTCAGAAAGAGCCGTGGTGTGCGTTTTCGCCGGAAAACGCGTTTTCGGCCGAAAACGTGTACGTTTGCACTTCCCCGCCACAGGGAAGCTGCTAGCCGGGAATTCTCTGCCTGGTTCTACCCGCTGCCCGGAACGCTACGCAGGGCAAAAGCGGTTCTCGTCCTCCGTGCTTGCTTTTTCTCAGACAGAGCCGTGGTGTGCGATTTCGCCGGAAAACGCGTTTTCGGCCGAAAACGTGTACGTTTGCACTTCCCCGCCACAGGGAAGCTGCTAGCCGGGAATTCTCTGCCTGGTTCTACCCGCTGCCCGGAACGCTACGCAGGGCAAAAGCGGTTCTCGTCCTCCGTGCTTGCTTTTTCTCAGAAAGAGCCGTGGTGTGCGTTTTCGCCGGAAAACGCGTTTTCGGCCGAAAACGTGTACGTTTGCACTTCCCCGCCACAGGGAAGCTGCTAGCCGGGAATTCTCTGCCTGGTTCTACCCGCTGCCCGGAACGCTACGCAGGGCAAAAGCGGTTCTTGTCCTCCGTGCTTGCTTTTTCTCAGACAGAGCCGTGGTGTGCGATTTCTCCGGAAAACGCGTTTTCGGCCGAAAACGTGTACGTTTGCACTTCCCCGCCACAGGGAAGCTGCTAGCCGGGAATTCTCTGCCTGGTTCTACCCGCTGCCCGGAACGCTACGCAGGGCAAAAGCGGTTCTCGTCCTCCGTGCTTGCTTTTTCTCAGAAAGAGCCGTGGTGTGCGTTTTCGGCGGAAAACGCGTTTTCGGCCGAAAACGTGTACGTTTGCACTTCCCCGCCACAGGGAAGCTGCTAGCCGGGAATTCTCTGCCTGGTTCTACCCGCTGCCCGGAACGCTACGCAGGGCAAAAGCGGTTCTCGTCCTCCGTGCTTGCTTTTTCTCAGAAAGAGCCGTGGTGTGCGTTTTCGCCGGAAAACGCGTTTTCGGCCGAAAACGTGTACGTTTGCACTTCCCCGCCACAGGGAAGCTGCTAGCCGGGAATTCTCTGCCTGGTTCTACCCGCTGCCCGGAACGCTACGCAGGGCAAAAGCGGTTCTCGTCCTCCGTGCTTGCTTTTTCTCAGAAAGAGCCGTGGTGTGCGATTTCGCCGGAAAACGCGTTTTCGGCCGAAAACGTGTACGTTTGCACTTCCCCGCCACAGGGAAGCTGCTAGCCGGGAATTCTCTGCCTGGTTCTACCCGCTGCCCGGAACGCTACGCAGGGCAAAAGCGGTTCTCGTCCTCCGTGCTTGCTTTTTCTCAGAAAGAGCCGTGGTGTGCGTTTTCGGCGGAAAACGCGTTTTCGGCCGAAAACGTGTACGTTTGCACTTCCCCGCCACAGGGAAGCTGCTAGCCGGGAATTCTCTGCCTGGTTCTACCCGCTGCCCGGAACGCTACGCAGGGCAAAAGCGGTTCTCGTCCTCCGTGCTTGCTTTTTCTCAGAAAGAGCCGTGGTGTGCGTTTTCGCCGCAAAACGCGTTTTCGGCCGAAAACGTGTACGTTTGCACTTCCCCGCCACAGGGAAGCTGCTAGCCGGGAATTCTCTGCCTGGTTCTACCCGCTGCCCGGAACGCTACGCAGGGCAAAAGCGGTTCTCGTCCTCCGTGCTTGCTTTTTCTCAGAAAGAGCCGTGGTGTGCGTTTTCGCCGGAAAACGCGTTTTCGGCCGAAAACGTGTACGTTTGCACTTCCCCGCCACAGGGAAGCTGCTAGCCGGGAATTCTCTGCCTGGTTCTACCCGCTGCCCGGAACGCTACGCAGGGCAAAAGCGGTTCTCGTCCTCCGTGCTTGCTTTTTCTCAGAAAGAGCCGTGGTGTGCGTTTTCGCCGGAAAACGCGTTTTCGGCCGAAAACGTGTACGTTTGCACTTCCCCGCCACAGGGAAGCTGCTAGCCGGGAATTCTCTGCCTGGTTCTACCCGCTGCCCGGAACGCTACGCAGGGCAAAAGCGGTTCTCGTCCTCCGTGCTTGCTTTTTCTCAGAAAGAGCCGTGGTGTGCGTTTTCGCCGGAAAACGCGTTTTCGGCCGAAAACGTGTACGTTTGCACTTCCCCGCCACAGGGAAGCTGCTAGCCGGGAATTCTCTGCCTGGTTCTACCCGCTGCCCGGAACGCTACGCAGGGCAAAAGCGGTTCTCGTCCTCCGTGCTTGCTTTTTCTCAGAAAGAGCCGTGGTGTGCGTTTTCGCCGGAAAACGCGTTTTCGGCCGAAAACGTGTACGTTTGCACTTCCCCGCCACAGGGAAGCTGCTAGCCGGGAATTCTCTGCCTGGTTCTACCCGCTGCCCGGAACGCTACGCAGGGCAAAAGCGGTTCTCGTCCTCCGTGCTTGCTTTTTCTCAGAAAGAGCCGTGGTGTGCGTTTTCGCCGGAAAACGCGTTTTCGGCCGAAAACGTGTACGTTTGCACTTCCCCGCCACAGGGAAGCTGCTAGCCGGGAATTCTCTGCCTGGTTCTACCCGCTGCCCGGAACGCTACGCAGGGCAAAAGCGGTTCTCCTCCTCCGTGCTTGCTTTTTCTCAGAAAGAGCCGTGGTGTGCGATTTCGACGGAAAACGCGTTTTCGGCCGAAACGTGTATGTTTGCACTTCCCCGCCTCAGGGAAGCTGCTAGCCGGGAATTCTCTGCCTGGTTCTACCCGCTGCCCGGAACGCTACGCAGGGCAAAAGCGGTTCTCGTCCTCCTTGTTTGCTTTTTCTCAGAAAGAGCCGTGGTGTGCATTTTCGCCGGAAAACGCGTTTTCGGCCGAAAACGTGTACGTTTGCACTTCCCCGCCACAGGGAAGCTGCTAGCCGGGAATTCTCTGCCTGGTTCTACCCGCTGCCCGGAACGCTACGCAGGGCAAAAGCGGTTCTCGTCCTCCGTGCTTGCTTTTTCTCAGATATAGCCGTGGTGTGCGATTTCGCCGCAAAACGCGTTTTCGGCCGAAAACGTGTACGTTTGCACTTCCCCGCCACAGGGAAGCTGCTAGCCGGGAATTCTCTGCCTGGTTCTACCCGCTGCCGGAACGCTACGCAGGGCAAAAGCGGTTCTCGTCCTCCGTGCTTGCTTTTTCTCAGAAAGAGCCGTGGTGTGCGTTTTCGCCGGAAAACGCGTTTTCGGCCGAAAACGTGTACGTTTGCACTTCCCCGCCACAGGGAAGCTGCTAGCCGGGAATTCTCTGCCTGGTTCTACCCGCTGCCCGGAACGCTACGCAGGGCAAAAGCGGTTCTCGTCCTCCGTGCTTGCTTTTTCTCAGAAAGAGCCGTGGTGTGCGTTTTCGCCGGAAAACGCGTTTTCGGCCGAAAACGTGTACGTTTGCACTTCCCCGCCACAGGGAAGCTGCTAGCCGGGAATTCTCTGCCTGGTTCTACCCGCTGCCCGGAACGCTACGCAGGGCAAAAGCGGTTCTCGTCCTCCGTGCTTGCTTTTTCTCAGAAAGAGCCGTGGTGTGCGTTTTCGCCGGAAAACGCGTTTTCGGCCGAAAACGTGTACGTTTGCACTTCCCCGCCACAGGGAAGCTGCTAGCCGGGAATTCTCTGCCTGGTTCTACCCGCTGCCCGGAACGCTACGCAGGGCAAAAGCGGTTCTCGTCCTCCTTGCTTGCTTTTTCTCAGAAAGAGCCGTGGTGTGCATTTTCGCCGGAAAACGCGTTTTCGGCCGAAAACGTGTACGTTTGCACTTCCCCGCCACAGGGAAGCTGCTAGCCGGGAATTCTCTGCCTGGTTCTACCCGCTGCCCGGAACGCTACGCAGGGCAAAAGCGATTCTCGTCCTCCGTGCTTGCTTTTTCTCAGAAATAGCCGTGGTGTGCGATTTCGCCGCAAAACGCGTTTTCGGCCGAAAACGTGTACGTTTGCACTTCCCCGCCACAGGGAAGCTGCTAGCCGGGAATTCTCTGCCTGGTTCTACCCGCTGCCCGGAACGCTACGCAGGGCAAAAGCGGTTCTCGTCCTCCGTGCTTGCTTTTTCTCAGAAAGAGCCGTGGTGTGCGTTTTCGCCGGAAAACGCGTTTTCGGCCGAAAACGTGTACGTTTGCACTTCCCCGCCACAGGGAAGCTGCTAGCCGGGAATTCTCTGCCTGGTTCTACCCGCTGCCCGGAACGCTACGCAGGGCAAAAGCGGTTCTCGTCCTCCGTGCTTGCTTTTTCTCAGAAAGAGCCGTGGTGTGCGTTTTCGCCGGAAAACGCGTTTTCGGCCGAAAACGTGTACGTTTGCACTTCCCCGCCACAGGGAAGCTGCTAGCCGGGAATTCTCTGCCTGGTTCTACCCGCTGCCCGGAACGCTACGCAGGGCAAAAGCGGTTCTCGTCCTCCGTGCTTGCTTTTTCTCAGAAAGAGCCGTGGTGTGCGTTTTCGCCGGTAAACGCGTTTTCGGCCGAAAACGTGTACGTTTGCACTTCCCCGCCACAGGGAAGCTGCTAGCCGGGAATTCTCTGCCTGGTTCTACCCGCTGCCCGGAACGCTACGCAGGGCAAAAGCGGTTCTCGTCCTCCGTGCTTGCTTTTTCTCAGAAAGAGCCGTGGTGTGCGTTTTCGCCGGTAAACGCGTTTTCGGCCGAAAACGTGTACGTTTGCACTTCCCCGCCACAGGGAAGCTGCTAGCCGGGAATTCTCTGCCTGGTTCTACCCGCTGCCCGGAACGCTACGCAGGGCAAAAGCGGTTCTCGTCCTCCGTGCTTGCTTTTTCTCAGAAAGAGCCGTGGTGGTTTTCGCCGGAAAACGCGTTTTCGGCCGAAAACGTGTACGTTTGCACTTCCCCGCCACAGGGAAGCTGCTAGCCGGGAATTCTCTGCCTGGTTCTACCCGCTGCCCGGAACGCTACGCAGGGCAAAAGCGGTTCTCGTCCTCCGTGCTTGCTTTTTCTCAGAAAGAGCCGTGGTGTGCGTTTTCGCCGGTAAACGCGTTTTCGGCCGAAAACGTGTACGTTTGCACTTCCCCGCCACAGGGAAGCTGCTAGCCGGGAATTCTCTGCCTGGTTCTACCCGCTGCCCGGAACGCTACGCAGGGCAAAAGCGGTTCTCGTCCTCCGTGCTTGCTTTTTCTCAGAAAGAGCCGTGGTGTGCGTTTTCGCCGGAAAACGCGTTTTCGGCCGAAAACGTGTACGTTTGCACTTCCCCGCCACAGGGAAGCTGCTAGCCGGGAATTCTCTGCCTGGTTCTACCCGCTGCCCGGAACGCTACGCAGGGCAAAAGCGGTTCTCGTCCTCCGTGCTTGCTTTTTCTCAGAAAGAGCCGTGGTGTGCGTTTTCGCCGGAAAACGCGTTTTCGGCCGAAAACGTATACGTTTGCACTTCCCCGCCACAGGGAAGCTGCTAGCCGGGAATTCTCTGCCTGGTTCTACCCGCTGCCCGGAACGCTACGCAGGGCAAAAGCGTTCTCGTCCTCCGTGCTTGCTTTTTCTCAGAAAGAGCCGTGGTGTGCGTTTTCGCCGGAAAACGCGTTTTCGGCCGAAAACGTGTACGTTTGCACTTCCCCGCCACAGGGAAGCTGCTAGCCGGGAAGTCTCTGCCTGGTTCTACCCGCTGCCCGGAACGCTACGCAGGGCAAAAGCGGTTCTCGTCCTCCGTGCTTGCTTTTTCTCAGAAAGAGCCGTGGTGTGCGTTTTCGCCGGAAAACGCGTTTTCGGCCGAAAACGTGTACGTTTGCACTTCCCCGCCACAGGGAAGCTGCTAGCCGGGAATTCTCTGCCTGGTTCTACCCGCTGCCCGGAACGCTACGCAGGGCAAAAGCGGTTCTCGTCCTCCGTGCTTGCTTTTTCTCAGAAAGAGCCGTGGTGTGCGTTTTCGCCGGAAAACGCGTTTTCGGCCGAAAACGTGTACGTTTGCACTTCCCCGCCACAGGGAAGCTGCTAGCCGGGAATTCTCTGCCTGGTTCTACCCGCTGCCCGGAACGCTACGCAGGGCAAAAGCGGTTCTCGTCCTCCGTGCTTGCTTTTTCTCAGAAAGAGCCGTGGTGTGCGTTTTCGCCGGAAAACGCGTTTTCGGCCGAAAACGTGTACGTTTGCACTTCCCCGCCACAGGGAAGCTGCTAGCCGGGAATTCTCTGCCTGGTTCTACCCGCTGCCCGGAACGCTACGCAGGGCAAAAGCGGTTCTCGTCCTCCGTGCTTGCTTTTTCTCAGAAAGAGCCGTGGTGTGCGTTTTCGCGAAAGCGGTTTTCGGCCGAAAACGTGTACGTTTGCACTTCCCCGCCACAGGGAAGCTGCTAGCCGGGAATTCTCTGCCTGGTTCTACCCGCTGCCCGGAACGCTACGCAGGGCAAAAGCGGTTCTCGTCCTCCGTGCTTGCTTTTTCTCAGAAAGAGCCGTGGTGTGCGTTTTCGCCGGAAAACGCGTTTTCGGCCGAAAACGTGTACGTTTGCACTTCCCCGCCACAGGGAAGCTGCTAGCCGGGAATTCTCTGCCTGGTTCTACCCGCTGCCCGGAACGCTACGCAGGGCAAAAGCGGTTCTCGTCCTCCGTGCTTGCTTTTTCTCAGAAAGAGCCGTGGTGTGCGTTTTCGCCGGAAAACGCGTTTTCGGCCGAAAACGTGTACGTTTGCACTTCCCCGCCACAGGGAAGCTGCTAGCCGGGAATTCTCTGCCTGGTTCTACCCGCTGCCCGGAACGCTACGCAGGGCAAAAGCGGTTCTCGTCCTCCGTGCTTGCTTTTTCTCAGAAAGAGCCGTGGTGTGCGTTTTCGCCGGAAAACGCGTTTTCGGCCGAAAACGTGTACGTTTGCACTTCCCCGCCACAGGGAAGCTGCTAGCCGGGAATTCTCTGCCTGGTTCTACCCGCTGCCCGGAACGCTACGCAGGGCAAAAGCGGTTCTCGTCCTCCGTGCTTGCTTTTTCTCAGAAAGAGCCGTGGTGTGCGTTTTCGCCGGAAAACGCGTTTTCGGCCGAAAACGTGTACGTTTGCACTTCCCCGCCACAGGGAAGCTGCTAGCCGGGAATTCTCTGCCTGGTTCTACCCGCTGCCCGGAACGCTACGCAGGGCAAAAGCGGTTCTCGTCCTCCGTGCTTGCTTTTTCTCAGAAAGAGCCGTGGTGTGCGTTTTCGCCGGAAAACGCGTTTTCGGCCGAAAACGTGTACGTTTGCACTTCCCCGCCACAGGAAGCTGCTAGCCGGGAATTCTCTGCCTGGTTCTACCCGCTGCCCGGAACGCTACGCAGGGCAAAAGCGGTGCGGTTCTCGTCCTCCGTGCTTGCTTTTTCTCAGAAAGAGCCGTGGTGTGCGTTTTCGCCGGAAAACGCGTTTTCGGCCGAAAACGTGTACGTTTGCACTTCCCCGCCACAGGGAAGCTGCTAGCCGGGAATTCTCTGCCTGGTTCTACCCGCTGCCCGGAACGCTACGCAGGGCAAAAGCGGTTCTCGTCCTCCGTGCTTGCTTTTTCTCAGAAAGAGCCGTGGTGTGCGTTTTCGCCGGAAAACGCGTTTTCGGCCGAAAACGTGTACGTTTGCACTTCCCCGCCACAGGGAAGCTGCTAGCCGGGAATTCTCTGCCTGGTTCTACCCGCTGCCCGGAACGCTACGCAGGGCAAAAGCGGTTCTCGTCCTCCGTGCTTGCTTTTTCTCAGAAAGAGCCGTGGTGTGCGTTTTCGCCGGAAAACGCGTTTTCGGCCGAAAACGTGTACGTTTGCACTTCCCCGCCACAGGGAAGCTGCTAGCCGGGAATTCTCTGCCTGGTTCTACCCGCTGCCCGGAACGCTACGCAGGGCAAAAGCGGTTCTCGTCCTCCGTGCTTGCTTTTTCTCAGAAAGAGCCGTGGTGTGCGTTTTCGCCGGAAAACGCGTTTTCGGCCGAAAACGTGTACGTTTGCACTTCCCCGCCACAGGGAAGCTGCTAGCCGGGAATTCTCTGCCTGGTTCTACCCGCTGCCCGGAACGCTACGCAGGGCAAAAGCGGTTCTCGTCCTCCGTGCTTGCTTTTTCTCAGAAAGAGCCGTGGTGTGCGTTTTCGCCGGAAAACGCGTTTTCGGCCGAAAACGTGTACGTTTGCACTTCCCCGCCACAGGGAAGCTGCTAGCCGGGAATTCTCTGCCTGGTTCTACCCGCTGCCCGGAACGCTACGCAGGGCAAAAGCGGTTCTCGTCCTCCGTGCTTGCTTTTTCTCAGAAAGAGCCGTGGTGTGCGTTTTCGCCGGAAAACGCGTTTTCGGCCGAAAACGTGTACGTTTGCACTTCCCCGCCACAGGGAAGCTGCTAGCCGGGAATTCTCTGCCTGGTTCTACCCGCTGCCCGGAACGCTACGCAGGGCAAAAGCGGTTCTCGTCCTCCGTGCTTGCTTTTTCTCAGAAAGAGCCGTGGTGTGCGTTTTCGCCGGAAAACGCGTTTTCGGCCGAAAACGTGTACGTTTGCACTTCCCCGCCACAGGGAAGCTGCTAGCCGGGAATTCTCTGCCTGGTTCTACCCGCTGCCCGGAACGCTACGCAGGGCAAAAGCGGTTCTCGTCCTCCGTGCTTGCTTTTTCTCAGAAAGAGCCGTGGTGTGCGTTTTCGCCGGAAAACGCGTTTTCGGCCGAAAACGTGTACGTTTGCACTTCCCCGCCACAGGGAAGCTGCTAGCCGGGAATTCTCTGCCTGGTTCTACCCGCTGCCCGGAACGCTACGCAGGGCAAAAGCGGTTCTCGTCCTCCGTGCTTGCTTTTTCTCAGAAAGAGCCGTGGTGTGCGTTTTCGCCGGAAAACGCGTTTTCGGCCGAAAACGTGTACGTTTGCACTTCCCCGCCACAGGGAAGCTGCTAGCCGGGAATTCTCTGCCTGGTTCTACCCGCTGCCCGGAACGCTACGCAGGGCAAAAGCGGTTCTCGTCCTCCGTGCTTGCTTTTTCTCAGAAAGAGCCGTGGTGTGCGTTTTCGCCGGAAAACGCGTTTTCGGCCGAAAACGTGTACGTTTGCACTTCCCCGCCACAGGGAAGCTGCTAGCCGGGAATTCTCTGCCTGGTTCTACCCGCTGCCCGGAACGCTACGCAGGGCAAAAGCGGTTCTCGTCCTCCGTGCTTGCTTTTTCTCAGAAAGAGCCGTGGTGTGCGTTTTCGCCGGAAAACGCGTTTTCGGCCGAAAACGTGTACGTTTGCACTTCCCCGCCACAGGGAAGCTGCTAGCCGGGAATTCTCTGCCTGGTTCTACCCGCTGCCCGGAACGCTACGCAGGGCAAAAGCGGTTCTCGTCCTCCGTGCTTGCTTTTTCTCAGAAAGAGCCGTGGTGTGCGTTTTCGCCGGAAAACGCGTTTTCGGCCGAAAACGTGTACGTTTGCACTTCCCCGCCACAGGGAAGCTGCTAGCCGGGAATTCTCTGCCTGGTTCTACCCGCTGCCCGGAACGCTACGCAGGGCAAAAGCGGTTCTCGTCCTCCGTGCTTGCTTTTTCTCAGAAAGAGCCGTGGTGTGCGTTTTCGCCGGAAAACGCGTTTTCGGCCGAAAACGTGTACGTTTGCACTTCCCCGCCACAGGGAAGCTGCTAGCCGGGAATTCTCTGCCTGGTTCTACCCGCTGCCCGGAACGCTACGCAGGGCAAAAGCGGTTCTCGTCCTCCGTGCTTGCTTTTTCTCAGAAAGAGCCGTGGTGTGCGTTTTCGCCGGAAAACGCGTTTTCGGCCGAAAACGTGTACGTTTGCACTTCCCCGCCACAGGGAAGCTGCTAGCCGGGAATTCTCTGCCTGGTTCTACCCGCTGCCCGGAACGCTACGCAGGGCAAAAGCGGTTCTCGTCCTCCGTGCTTGCTTTTTCTCAGAAAGAGCCGTGGTGTGCGTTTTCGCCGGAAAACGCGTTTTCGGCCGAAAACGTGTACGTTTGCACTTCCCCGCCACAGGGAAGCTGCTAGCCGGGAATTCTCTGCCTGGTTCTACCCGCTGCCCGGAACGCTACGCAGGGCAAAAGCGGTTCTCGTCCTCCGTGCTTGCTTTTTCTCAGAAAGAGCCGTGGTGTGCGTTTTCGCCGGAAAACGCGTTTTCGGCCGAAAACGTGTACGTTTGCACTTCCCCGCCACAGGGAAGCTGCTAGCCGGGAATTCTCTGCCTGGTTCTACCCGCTGCCCGGAACGCTACGCAGGGCAAAAGCGGTTCTCGTCCTCCGTGCTTGCTTTTTCTCAGAAAGAGCCGTGGTGTGCGTTTTCGCCGGAAAACGCGTTTTCGGCCGAAAACGTGTACGTTTGCACTTCCCCGCCACAGGGAAGCTGCTAGCCGGGAATTCTCTGCCTGGTTCTACCCGCTGCCCGGAACGCTACGCAGGGCAAAAGCGGTTCTCGTCCTCCGTGCTTGCTTTTTCTCAGAAAGAGCCGTGGTGTGCGTTTTCGCCGGAAAACGCGTTTTCGGCCGAAAACGTGTACGTTTGCACTTCCCCGCCACAGGGAAGCTGCTAGCCGGGAATTCTCTGCCTGGTTCTACCCGCTGCCCGGAACGCTACGCAGGGCAAAAGCGGTTCTCGTCCTCCGTGCTTGCTTTTTCTCAGAAAGAGCCGTGGTGTGCGTTTTCGCCGGAAAACGCGTTTTCGGCCGAAAACGTGTACGTTTGCACTTCCCCGCCACAGGGAAGCTGCTAGCCGGGAATTCTCTGCCTGGTTCTACCCGCTGCCCGGAACGCTACGCAGGGCAAAAGCGGTTCTCGTCCTCCGTGCTTGCTTTTTCTCAGAAAGAGCCGTGGTGTGCGTTTTCGCCGGAAAACGCGTTTTCGGCCGAAAACGTGTACGTTTGCACTTCCCCGCCACAGGGAAGCTGCTAGCCGGGAATTCTCTGCCTGGTTCTACCCGCTGCCCGGAACGCTACGCAGGGCAAAAGCGGTTCTCGTCCTCCGTGCTTGCTTTTTCTCAGAAAGAGCCGTGGTGTGCGTTTTCGCCGGAAAACGCGTTTTCGGCCGAAAACGTGTACGTTTGCACTTCCCCGCCACAGGGAAGCTGCTAGCCGGGAATTCTCTGCCTGGTTCTACCCGCTGCCCGGAACGCTACGCAGGGCAAAAGCGGTTCTCGTCCTCCGTGCTTGCTTTTTCTCAGAAAGAGCCGTGGTGTGCGTTTTCGCCGGAAAACGCGTTTTCGGCCGAAAACGTGTACGTTTGCACTTCCCCGCCACAGGGAAGCTGCTAGCCGGGAATTCTCTGCCTGGTTCTACCCGCTGCCCGGAACGCTACGCAGGGCAAAAGCGGTTCTCGTCCTCCGTGCTTGCTTTTTCTCAGAAAGAGCCGTGGTGTGCGTTTTCGCCGGAAAACGCGTTTTCGGCCGAAAACGTGTACGTTTGCACTTCCCCGCCACAGGGAAGCTGCTAGCCGGGAATTCTCTGCCTGGTTCTACCCGCTGCCCGGAACGCTACGCAGGGCAAAAGCGGTTCTCGTCCTCCGTGCTTGCTTTTTCTCAGAAAGAGCCGTGGTGTGCGTTTTCGCCGGAAAACGCGTTTTCGGCCGAAAACGTGTACGTTTGCACTTCCCCGCCACAGGGAAGCTGCTAGCCGGGAATTCTCTGCCTGGTTCTACCCGCTGCCCGGAACGCTACGCAGGGCAAAAGCGGTTCTCGTCCTCCGTGCTTGCTTTTTCTCAGAAAGAGCCGTGGTGTGCGTTTTCGCCGGAAAACGCGTTTTCGGCCGAAAACGTGTACGTTTGCACTTCCCCGCCACAGGGAAGCTGCTAGCCGGGAATTCTCTGCCTGGTTCTACCCGCTGCCCGGAACGCTACGCAGGGCAAAAGCGGTTCTCGTCCTCCGTGCTTGCTTTTTCTCAGAAAGAGCCGTGGTGTGCGTTTTCGCCGGAAAACGCGTTTTCGGCCGAAAACGTGTACGTTTGCACTTCCCCGCCACAGGGAAGCTGCTAGCCGGGAATTCTCTGCCTGGTTCTACCCGCTGCCCGGAACGCTACGCAGGGCAAAAGCGGTTCTCGTCCTCCGTGCTTGCTTTTTCTCAGAAAGAGCCGTGGTGTGCGTTTTCGCCGGAAAACGCGTTTTCGGCCGAAAACGTGTACGTTTGCACTTCCCCGCCACAGGGAAGCTGCTAGCCGGGAATTCTCTGCCTGGTTCTACCCGCTGCCCGGAACGCTACGCAGGGCAAAAGCGGTTCTCGTCCTCCGTGCTTGCTTTTTCTCAGAAAGAGCCGTGGTGTGCGTTTTCGCCGGAAAACGCGTTTTCGGCCGAAAACGTGTACGTTTGCACTTCCCCGCCACAGGGAAGCTGCTAGCCGGGAATTCTCTGCCTGGTTCTACCCGCTGCCCGGAACGCTACGCAGGGCAAAAGCGGTTCTCGTCCTCCGTGCTTGCTTTTTCTCAGAAAGAGCCGTGGTGTGCGTTTTCGCCGGAAAACGCGTTTTCGGCCGAAAACGTGTACGTTTGCACTTCCCCGCCACAGGGAAGCTGCTAGCCGGGAATTCTCTGCCTGGTTCTACCCGCTGCCCGGAACGCTACGCAGGGCAAAAGCGGTTCTCGTCCTCCGTGCTTGCTTTTTCTCAGAAAGAGCCGTGGTGTGCGTTTTCGCCGGAAAACGCGTTTTCGGCCGAAAACGTGTACGTTTGCACTTCCCCGCCACAGGGAAGCTGCTAGCCGGGAATTCTCTGCCTGGTTCTACCCGCTGCCCGGAACGCTACGCAGGGCAAAAGCGGTTCTCGTCCTCCGTGCTTGCTTTTTCTCAGAAAGAGCCGTGGTGTGCGTTTTCGCCGGAAAACGCGTTTTCGGCCGAAAACGTGTACGTTTGCACTTCCCCGCCACAGGGAAGCTGCTAGCCGGGAATTCTCTGCCTGGTTCTACCCGCTGCCCGGAACGCTACGCAGGGCAAAAGCGGTTCTCGTCCTCCGTGCTTGCTTTTTCTCAGAAAGAGCCGTGGTGTGCGTTTTCGCCGGAAAACGCGTTTTCGGCCGAAAACGTGTACGTTTGCACTTCCCCGCCACAGGGAAGCTGCTAGCCGGGAATTCTCTGCCTGGTTCTACCCGCTGCCCGGAACGCTACGCAGGGCAAAAGCGGTTCTCGTCCTCCGTGCTTGCTTTTTCTCAGAAAGAGCCGTGGTGTGCGTTTTCGCCGGAAAACGCGTTTTCGGCCGAAAACGTGTACGTTTGCACTTCCCCGCCACAGGGAAGCTGCTAGCCGGGAATTCTCTGCCTGGTTCTACCCGCTGCCCGGAACGCTACGCAGGGCAAAAGCGGTTCTCGTCCTCCGTGCTTGCTTTTTCTCAGAAAGAGCCGTGGTGTGCGTTTTCGCCGGAAAACGCGTTTTCGGCCGAAAACGTGTACGTTTGCACTTCCCCGCCACAGGGAAGCTGCTAGCCGGGAATTCTCTGCCTGGTTCTACCCGCTGCCCGGAACGCTACGCAGGGCAAAAGCGGTTCTCGTCCTCCGTGCTTGCTTTTTCTCAGAAAGAGCCGTGGTGTGCGTTTTCGCCGGAAAACGCGTTTTCGGCCGAAAACGTGTACGTTTGCACTTCCCCGCCACAGGGAAGCTGCTAGCCGGGAATTCTCTGCCTGGTTCTACCCGCTGCCCGGAACGCTACGCAGGGCAAAAGCGGTTCTCGTCCTCCGTGCTTGCTTTTTCTCAGAAAGAGCCGTGGTGTGCGTTTTCGCCGGAAAACGCGTTTTCGGCCGAAAACGTGTACGTTTGCACTTCCCCGCCACAGGGAAGCTGCTAGCCGGGAATTCTCTGCCTGGTTCTACCCGCTGCCCGGAACGCTACGCAGGGCAAAAGCGGTTCTCGTCCTCCGTGCTTGCTTTTTCTCAGAAAGAGCCGTGGTGTGCGTTTTCGCCGGAAAACGCGTTTTCGGCCGAAAACGTGTACGTTTGCACTTCCCCGCCACAGGGAAGCTGCTAGCCGGGAATTCTCTGCCTGGTTCTACCCGCTGCCCGGAACGCTACGCAGGGCAAAAGCGGTTCTCGTCCTCCGTGCTTGCTTTTTCTCAGAAAGAGCCGTGGTGTGCGTTTTCGCCGGAAAACGCGTTTTCGGCCGAAAACGTGTACGTTTGCACTTCCCCGCCACAGGGAAGCTGCTAGCCGGGAATTCTCTGCCTGGTTCTACCCGCTGCCCGGAACGCTACGCAGGGCAAAAGCGGTTCTCGTCCTCCGTGCTTGCTTTTTCTCAGAAAGAGCCGTGGTGTGCGTTTTCGCCGGAAAACGCGTTTTCGGCCGAAAACGTGTACGTTTGCACTTCCCCGCCACAGGGAAGCTGCTAGCCGGGAATTCTCTGCCTGGTTCTACCCGCTGCCCGGAACGCTACGCAGGGCAAAAGCGGTTCTCGTCCTCCGTGCTTGCTTTTTCTCAGAAAGAGCCGTGGTGTGCCTTTTCGCCGGAAAACGCGTTTTCGGCCGAAAACGTGTACGTTCGCAGTTCCCCGCCACAGGGAAGCTGCTAGCCGGGAATTCTCTGCCTGGTTCTACCCGCTGCCCGGAACGCTACGCAGGGCAAAAGCGGTTCTCGTCCTCCGTGCTTGCTTTTTCTCAGAAAGAGCCGTGGTGTGCGTTTTCGCCGGAAAACGCGTTTTCGGCCGAAAACGTGTACGTTTGCACTTCCCCGCCACAGGGAAGCTGCTAGCCGGGAATTCTCTGCCTGGTTCTACCCGCTGCCCGGAACGCTACGCAGGGCAAAAGCGGTTCTCGTCCTCCGTGCTTGCTTTTTCTCAGAAAGAGCCGTGGTGTGCGTTTTCGCCGGAAAACGCGTTTTCGGCCGAAAACGTGTACGTTTGCACTTCCCCGCCACAGGGAAGCTGCTAGCCGGGAATTCTCTGCCTGGTTCTACCCGCTGCCCGGAACGCTACGCAGGGCAAAAGCGGTTCTCGTCCTCCGTGCTTGCTTTTTCTCAGAAAGAGCCGTGGTGTGCGTTTTCGCCGGAAAACGCGTTTTCGGCCGAAAACGTGTACGTTTGCACTTCCCCGCCACAGGGAAGCTGCTAGCCGGGAATTCTCTGCCTGGTTCTACCCGCTGCCCGGAACGCTACGCAGGGCAAAAGCGGTTCTCGTCCTCCGTGCTTGCTTTTTCTCAGAAAGAGCCGTGGTGTGCGTTTTCGCCGGAAAACGCGTTTTCGGCCGAAAACGTGTACGTTTGCACTTCCCCGCCACAGGGAAGCTGCTAGCCGGGAATTCTCTGCCTGGTTCTACCCGCTGCCCGGAACGCTACGCAGGGCAAAAGCGGTTCTCGTCCTCCGTGCTTGCTTTTTCTCAGAAAGAGCCGTGGTGTGCGTTTTCGCCGGAAAACGCGTTTTCGGCCGAAAACGTGTACGTTTGCACTTCCCCGCCACAGGGAAGCTGCTAGCCGGGAATTCTCTGCCTGGTTCTACCCGCTGCCCGGAACGCTACGCAGGGCAAAAGCGGTTCTCGTCCTCCGTGCTTGCTTTTTCTCAGAAAGAGCCGTGGTGTGCGTTTTCGCCGGAAAACGCGTTTTCGGCCGAAAACGTGTACGTTTGCACTTCCCCGCCACAGGGAAGCTGCTAGCCGGGAATTCTCTGCCTGGTTCTACCCGCTGCCCGGAACGCTACGCAGGGCAAAAGCGGTTCTCGTCCTCCGTGCTTGCTTTTTCTCAGAAAGAGCCGTGGTGTGCGTTTTCGCCGGAAAACGCGTTTTCGGCCGAAAACGTGTACGTTTGCACTTCCCCGCCACAGGGAAGCTGCTAGCCGGGAATTCTCTGCCTGGTTCTACCCGCTGCCCGGAACGCTACGCAGGGCAAAAGCGGTTCTCGTCCTCCGTGCTTGCTTTTTCTCAGAAAGAGCCGTGGTGTGCGTTTTCGCCGGAAAACGCGTTTTCGGCCGAAAACGTGTACGTTTGCACTTCCCCGCCACAGGGAAGCTGCTAGCCGGGAATTCTCTGCCTGGTTCTACCCGCTGCCCGGAACGCTACGCAGGGCAAAAGCGGTTCTCGTCCTCCGTGCTTGCTTTTTCTCAGAAAGAGCCGTGGTGTGCGTTTTCGCCGGAAAACGCGTTTTCGGCCGAAAACGTGTACGTTTGCACTTCCCCGCCACAGGGAAGCTGCTAGCCGGGAATTCTCTGCCTGGTTCTACCCGCTGCCCGGAACGCTACGCAGGGCAAAAGCGGTTCTCGTCCTCCGTGCTTGCTTTTTCTCAGAAAGAGCCGTGGTGTGCGTTTTCGCCGGAAAACGCGTTTTCGGCCGAAAACGTGTACGTTTGCACTTCCCCGCCACAGGGAAGCTGCTAGCCGGGAATTCTCTGCCTGGTTCTACCCGCTGCCCGGAACGCTACGCAGGGCAAAAGCGGTTCTCGTCCTCCGTGCTTGCTTTTTCTCAGAAAGAGCCGTGGTGTGCGTTTTCGCCGGAAAACGCGTTTTCGGCCGAAAACGTGTACGTTTGCACTTCCCCGCCACAGGGAAGCTGCTAGCCGGGAATTCTCTGCCTGGTTCTACCCGCTGCCCGGAACGCTACGCAGGGCAAAAGCGGTTCTCGTCCTCCGTGCTTGCTTTTTCTCAGAAAGAGCCGTGGTGTGCGTTTTCGCCGGAAAACGCGTTTTCGGCCGAAAACGTGTACGTTTGCACTTCCCCGCCACAGGGAAGCTGCTAGCCGGGAATTCTCTGCCTGGTTCTACCCGCTGCCCGGAACGCTACGCAGGGCAAAAGCGGTTCTCGTCCTCCGTGCTTGCTTTTTCTCAGAAAGAGCCGTGGTGTGCGTTTTCGCCGGAAAACGCGTTTTCGGCCGAAAACGTGTACGTTTGCACTTCCCCGCCACAGGGAAGCTGCTAGCCGGGAATTCTCTGCCTGGTTCTACCCGCTGCCCGGAACGCTACGCAGGGCAAAAGCGGTTCTCGTCCTCCGTGCTTGCTTTTTCTCAGAAAGAGCCGTGGTGTGCGTTTTCGCCGGAAAACGCGTTTTCGGCCGAAAACGTGTACGTTTGCACTTCCCCGCCACAGGGAAGCTGCTAGCCGGGAATTCTCTGCCTGGTTCTACCCGCTGCCCGGAACGCTACGCAGGGCAAAAGCGGTTCTCGTCCTCCGTGCTTGCTTTTTCTCAGAAAGAGCCGTGGTGTGCGTTTTCGCCGGAAAACGCGTTTTCGGCCGAAAACGTGTACGTTTGCACTTCCCCGCCACAGGGAAGCTGCTAGCCGGGAATTCTCTGCCTGGTTCTACCCGCTGCCCGGAACGCTACGCAGGGCAAAAGCGGTTCTCGTCCTCCGTGCTTGCTTTTTCTCAGAAAGAGCCGTGGTGTGCGTTTTCGCCGGAAAACGCGTTTTCGGCCGAAAACGTGTACGTTTGCACTTCCCCGCCACAGGGAAGCTGCTAGCCGGGAATTCTCTGCCTGGTTCTACCCGCTGCCCGGAACGCTACGCAGGGCAAAAGCGGTTCTCGTCCTCCGTGCTTGCTTTTTCTCAGAAAGAGCCGTGGTGTGCGTTTTCGCCGGAAAACGCGTTTTCGGCCGAAAACGTGTACGTTTGCACTTCCCCGCCACAGGGAAGCTGCTAGCCGGGAATTCTCTGCCTGGTTCTACCCGCTGCCCGGAACGCTACGCAGGGCAAAAGCGGTTCTCGTCCTCCGTGCTTGCTTTTTCTCAGAAAGAGCCGTGGTGTGCGTTTTCGCCGGAAAACGCGTTTTCGGCCGAAAACGTGTACGTTTGCACTTCCCCGCCACAGGGAAGCTGCTAGCCGGGAATTCTCTGCCTGGTTCTACCCGCTGCCCGGAACGCTACGCAGGGCAAAAGCGGTTCTCGTCCTCCGTGCTTGCTTTTTCTCAGAAAGAGCCGTGGTGTGCGTTTTCGCCGGAAAACGCGTTTTCGGCCGAAAACGTGTACGTTTGCACTTCCCCGCCACAGGGAAGCTGCTAGCCGGGAATTCTCTGCCTGGTTCTACCCGCTGCCCGGAACGCTACGCAGGGCAAAAGCGGTTCTCGTCCTCCGTGCTTGCTTTTTCTCAGAAAGAGCCGTGGTGTGCGTTTTCGCCGGAAAACGCGTTTTCGGCCGAAAACGTGTACGTTTGCACTTCCCCGCCACAGGGAAGCTGCTAGCCGGGAATTCTCTGCCTGGTTCTACCCGCTGCCCGGAACGCTACGCAGGGCAAAAGCGGTTCTCGTCCTCCGTGCTTGCTTTTTCTCAGAAAGAGCCGTGGTGTGCGTTTTCGCCGGAAAACGCGTTTACTGCCGAAAACGTGTACGTTTGCACTTCCCCGCCACAGGGAAGCTGCTAGCCGGGAATTCTCTGCCTGGTTCTACCCGCTGCCCGGAACGCTACGCAGGGCAAAAGCGGTTCTCGTCCTCCGTGCTTGCTTTTTCTCAGAAAGAGCCGTGGTGTGCGTTTTCGCCGGAAAACGCGTTTTCGGCCGAAAACGTGTACGTTTGCACTTCCCCGCCACAGGGAAGCTGCTAGCCGGGAATTCTCTGCCTGGTTCTACCCGCTGCCCGGAACGCTACGCAGGGCAAAAGCGGTTCTCGTCCTCCGTGCTTGCTTTTTCTCAGAAAGAGCCGTGGTGTGCGTTTTCGCCGGAAAACGCGTTTTCGGCCGAAAACGTGTACGTTTGCACTTCCCCGCCACAGGGAAGCTGCTAGCCGGGAATTCTCTGCCTGGTTCTACCCGCTGCCCGGAACGCTACGCAGGGCAAAAGCGGTTCTCGTCCTCCGTGCTTGCTTTTTCTCAGAAAGAGCCGTGGTGTGCGTTTTCGCCGGAAAACGCGTTTTCGGCCGAAAACGTGTACGTTTGCACTTCCCCGCCACAGGGAAGCTGCTAGCCGGGAATTCTCTGCCTGGTTCTACCCGCTGCCCGGAACGCTACGCAGGGCAAAAGCGGTTCTCGTCCTCCGTGCTTGCTTTTTCTCAGAAAGAGCCGTGGTGTGCGTTTTCGCCGGAAAACGCGTTTTCGGCCGAAAACGTGTACGTTTGCACTTCCCCGCCACAGGGAAGCTGCTAGCCGGGAATTCTCTGCCTGGTTCTACCCGCTGCCCGGAACGCTACGCAGGGCAAAAGCGGTTCTCGTCCTCCGTGCTTGCTTTTTCTCAGAAAGAGCCGTGGTGTGCGTTTTCGCCGGAAAACGCGTTTTCGGCCGAAAACGTGTACGTTTGCACTTCCCCGCCACAGGGAAGCTGCTAGCCGGGAATTCTCTGCCTGGTTCTACCCGCTGCCCGGAACGCTACGCAGGGCAAAAGCGGTTCTCGTCCTCCGTGCTTGCTTTTTCTCAGAAAGAGCCGTGGTGTGCGTTTTCGCCGGAAAACGCGTTTTCGGCCGAAAACGTGTACGTTTGCACTTCCCCGCCACAGGGAAGCTGCTAGCCGGGAATTCTCTGCCTGGTTCTACCCGCTGCCCGGAACGCTACGCAGGGCAAAAGCGGTTCTCGTCCTCCGTGCTTGCTTTTTCTCAGAAAGAGCCGTGGTGTGCGTTTTCGCCGGAAAACGCGTTTTCGGCCGAAAACGTCTACGTTTGCACTTCCCCGCCACAGGGAAGCTGCTAGCCGGGAATTCTCTGCCTGGTTCTACCCGCTGCCCGGAACGCTACGCAGGGCAAAAGCGGTTCTCGTCCTCCGTGCTTGCTTTTTCTCAGAAAGAGCCGTGGTGTGCGTTTTCGCCGCAAAACGCGTTTTCGGCCGAAAACGTGTACGTTTGCACTTCCCCGCCACAGGGAAGCTGCTAGCCGGGAATTCTCTGCCTGGTTCTACCCGCTGCGCGGAACGCTACGCAGGGCAAAAGCGGTTCTCGTCCTCCGTGCTTGCTTTTTCTCAGAAAGAGCCGTGGTGTGCGTTTTCGCCGGAAAACGCGTTTTCGGCCGAAAACGTGTACGTTTGCACTTCCCCGCCACAGGGAAGCTGCTAGCCGGGAATTCTCTGCCTGGTTCTACCCGCTGCCCGGAACGCTACGCAGGGCAAAAGCGGTTCTCGTCCTCCGTGCTTGCTTTTTCTCAGAAAGAGCCGTGGTGTGCGTTTTCGCCGGAAAACGCGTTTTCGGCCGAAAACGTGTACGTTTGCACTTCCCCGCCACAGGGAAGCTGCTAGCCGGGAATTCTCTGCCTGGTTCTACCCGCTGCCCGGAACGCTACGCAGGGCAAAAGCGGTTCTCGTCCTCCGTGCTTGCTTTTTCTCAGAAAGAGCCGTGGTGTGCGTTTTCGCCGGAAAACGCGTTTTCGGCCGAAAACGTCTACGTTTGCACTTCCCCGCCACAGGGAAGCTGCTAGCCGGGAATTCTCTGCCTGGTTCTACCCGCTGCCCGGAACGCTACGCAGGGCAAAAGCGGTTCTCGTCCTCCGTGCTTGCTTTTTCTCAGAAAGAGCCGTGGTGTGCGTTTTCGCCGCAAAACGCGTTTTCGGCCGAAAACGTCTACGTTTGCACTTCCCCGCCACAGGGAAGCTGCTAGCCGGGAATTCTCTGCCTGGTTCTACCCGCTGCCCGGAACGCTACGCAGGGCAAAAGCGGTTCTCGTCCTCCGTGCTTGCTTTTTCTCAGAAAGAGCCGTGGTGTGCGTTTTCGCCGCAAAACGCGTTTTCGGCCGAAAACGTCTACGTTTGCACTTCCCCGCCACAGGGAAGCTGCTAGCCGGGAATTCTCTGCCTGGTTCTACCCGCTGCCCGGAACGCTACGCAGGGCAAAAGCGGTTCTCGTCCTCCGTGCTTGCTTTTTCTCAGAAAGAGCCGTGGTGTGCGTTTTCGCCGCAAAACGCGTTTTCGGCCGAAAACGTCTACGTTTGCACTTCCCCGCCACAGGGAAGCTGCTAGCCGGGAATTCTCTGCCTGGTTCTACCCGCTGCCCGGAACGCTACGCAGGGCAAAAGCGGTTCTCGTCCTCCGTGCTTGCTTTTTCTCAGAAAGAGCCGTGGTGTGCGTTTTCGCCGGAAAACGCGTTTTCGGCCGAAAACGTGTACGTTTGCACTTCCCCGCCACAGGGAAGCTGCTAGCCGGGAATTCTCTGCCTGGTTCTACCCGCTGCCCGGAACGCTACGCAGGGCAAAAGCGGTTCTCGTCCTCCGTGCTTGCTTTTTCTCAGAAAGAGCCGTGGTGTGCGTTTTCGCCGGAAAACGCGTTTTCGGCCGAAAACGTGTACGTTTGCACTTCCCCGCCACAGGGAAGCTGCTAGCCGGGAATTCTCTGCCTGGTTCTACCCGCTGCCCGGAACGCTACGCAGGGCAAAAGCGGTTCTCGTCCTCCGTGCTTGCTTTTTCTCAGAAAGAGCCGTGGTGTGCGTTTTCGCCGGAAAACGCGTTTTCGGCCGAAAACGTGTACGTTTGCACTTCCCCGCCACAGGGAAGCTGCTAGCCGGGAATTCTCTGCCTGGTTCTACCCGCTGCCCGGAACGCTACGCAGGGCAAAAGCGGTTCTCGTCCTCCGTGCTTGCTTTTTCTCAGAAAGAGCCGTGGTGTGCGTTTTCGCCGGAAAACGCGTTTTCGGCCGAAAACGTGTACGTTTGCACTTCCCCGCCACAGGGAAGCTGCTAGCCGGGAATTCTCTGCCTGGTTCTACCGCTGCCCGGAACGCTACGCAGGGCAAAAGCGGTTCTCGTCCTCCGTGCTTGCTTTTTCTCAGAAAGAGCCGTGGTGTGCGTTTTCGCCGGAAAACGCGTTTTCGGCCGAAAACGTGTACGTTTGCACTTCCCCGCCACAGGGAAGCTGCTAGCCGGGAATTCTCTGCCTGGTTCTACCCGCTGCCCGGAACGCTACGCAGGGCAAAAGCGGTTCTCGTCCTCCGTGCTTGCTTTTTCTCAGAAAGAGCCGTGGTGTGCGTTTTCGCCGGAAAACGCGTTTTCGGCCGAAAACGTCTACGTTTGCACTTCCCCGCCACAGGGAAGCTGCTAGCCGGGAATTCTCTGCCTGGTTCTACCCGCTGCCCGGAACGCTACGCAGGGCAAAAGCGGTTCTCGTCCTCCGTGCTTGCTTTTTCTCAGAAAGAGCCGTGGTGTGCGTTTTCGCCGCAAAACGCGTTTTCGGCCGAAAACGTCTACGTTTGCACTTCCCCGCCACAGGGAAGCTGCTAGCCGGGAATTCTCTGCCTGGTTCTACCCGCTGCCCGGAACGCTACGCAGGGCAAAAGCGGTTCTCGTCCTCCGTGCTTGCTTTTTCTCAGAAAGAGCCGTGGTGTGCGTTTTCGCCGCAAAACGCGTTTTCGGCCGAAAACGTCTACGTTTGCACTTCCCCGCCACAGGGAAGCTGCTAGCCGGGAATTCTCTGCCTGGTTCTACCCGCTGCCCCTAACGCTACGCAGGGCAAAAGCGGTTCTCGTCCTCCGTGCTTGCTTTTTCTCAGAAAGAGCCGTGGTGTGCGTTTTCGCCGCAAAACGCGTTTTCGGCCGAAAACGTGTACGTTTGCACTTCCCCGCCACAGGGAAGCTGCTAGCCGGGAATTCTCTGCCTGGTTCTACCCGCTGCCCGGAACGCTACGCAGGGCAAAAGCGGTTCTCGTCCTCCGTGCTTGCTTTTTCTCAGAAAGAGCCGTGGTGTGCGTTTTCGCCGGAAAACGCGTTTTCGGCCGAAAACGTGTACGTTTGCACTTCCCCGCCACAGGGAAGCTGCTAGCCGGGAATTCTCTGCCTGGTTCTACCCGCTGCCCGGAACGCTACGCAGGGCAAAAGCGGTTCTCGTCCTCCGTGCTTGCTTTTTCTCAGAAAGAGCCGTGGTGTGCGTTTTCGCCGGAAAACGCGTTTTCGGCCGAAAACGTGTACGTTTGCACTTCCCCGCCACAGGGAAGCTGCTAGCCGGGAATTCTCTGCCTGGTTCTACCCGCTGCCCGGAACGCTACGCAGGGCAAAAGCGGTTCTCGTCCTCCGTGCTTGCTTTTTCTCAGAAAGAGCCGTGGTGTGCGTTTTCGCCGGAAAACGCGTTTTCGGCCGAAAACGTGTACGTTTGCACTTCCCCGCCACAGGAAGCTGCTAGCCGGGAATTCTCTGCCTGGTTCTACCCGCTGCCCGGAACGCTACGCAGGGCAAAAGCGGTTCTCGTCCTCCGTGCTTGCTTTTTCTCAGAAAGAGCCGTGGTGTGCGTTTTCGCCGGAAAACGCGTTTTCGGCCGAAAACGTGTACGTTTGCACTTCCCCGCCACAGGGAAGCTGCTAGCCGGGAATTCTCTGCCTGGTTCTACCCGCTGCCCGGAACGCTACGCAGGGCAAAAGCGGTTCTCGTCCTCCGTGCTTGCTTTTTCTCAGAAAGAGCCGTGGTGTGCGTTTTCGCCGGAAAACGCGTTTTCGGCCGAAAACGTGTACGTTTGCACTTCCCCGCCACAGGGAAGCTGCTAGCCGGGAATTCTCTGCCTGGTTCTACCCGCTGCCCGGAACGCTACGCAGGGCAAAAGCGGTTCTCGTCCTCCGTGCTTGCTTTTTCTCAGAAAGAGCCGTGGTGTGCGTTTTCGCCGGAAAACGCGGTTTTCGGCCGAAAACGTGTACGTTTGCACTTCCCCGCCACAGGGAAGCTGCTAGCCGGGAATTCTCTGCCTGGTTCTACCCGCTGCCCGGAACGCTACGCAGGGCAAAAGCGGTTCTCGTCCTCCGTGCTTGCTTTTTCTCAGAAAGAGCCGTGGTGTGCGTTTTCGCCGGAAAACGCGTTTTCGGCCGAAAACGTGTACGTTTGCACTTCCCCGCCACAGGGAAGCTGCTAGCCGGGAATTCTCTGCCTGGTTCTACCCGCTGCCCGGAACGCTACGCAGGGCAAAAGCGGTTCTCGTCCTCCGTGCTTGCTTTTTCTCAGAAAGAGCCGTGGTGTGCGTTTTCGCCGGAAAACGCGTTTTCGGCCGAAAACGTGTACGTTTGCACTTCCCCGCCACAGGGAAGCTGCTAGCCGGGAATTCTCTGCCTGGTTCTACCCGCTGCCCGGAACGCTACGCAGGGCAAAAGCGGTTCTCGTCCTCCGTGCTTGCTTTTTCTCAGAAAGAGCCGTGGTGTGCGTTTTCGCCGGAAAACGCGTTTTCGGCCGAAAACGTGTACGTTTGCACTTCCCCGCCACAGGGAAGCTGCTAGCCGGGAATTCTCTGCCTGGTTCTACCCGCTGCCCGGAACGCTACGCAGGGCAAAAGCGGTTCTCGTCCTCCGTGCTTGCTTTTTCTCAGAAAGAGCCGTGGTGTGCGTTTTCGCCGGAAAACGCGTTTTCGGCCGAAAACGTGTACGTTTGCACTTCCCCGCCACAGGGAAGCTGCTAGCCGGGAATTCTCTGCCTGGTTCTACCCGCTGCCCGGAACGCTACGCAGGGCAAAAGCGGTTCTCGTCCTCCGTGCTTGCTTTTTCTCAGAAAGAGCCGTGGTGTGCGTTTTCGCCGGAAAACGCGTTTTCGGCCGAAAACGTGTACGTTTGCACTTCCCCGCCACAGGGAAGCTGCTAGCCGGGAATTCTCTGCCTGGTTCTACCCGCTGCCCGGAACGCTACGCAGGGCAAAAGCGGTTCTCGTCCTCCGTGCTTGCTTTTTCTCAGAAAGAGCCGTGGTGTGCGTTTTCGCCGGAAAACGCGTTTTCGGCCGAAAACGTGTACGTTTGCACTTCCCCGCCACAGGGAAGCTGCTAGCCGGAATTCTCTGCCTGGTTCTACCCGCTGCCCGGAACGCTACGCAGGGCAAAAGCGGTTCTCGTCCTCCGTGCTTGCTTTTTCTCAGAAAGAGCCGTGGTGTGCGTTTTCGCCGGAAAACGCGTTTTCGGCCGAAAACGTGTACGTTTGCACTTCCCCGCCACAGGGAAGCTGCTAGCCGGGAATTCTCTGCCTGGTTCTACCCGCTGCCCGGAACGCTACGCAGGGCAAAAGCGGTTCTCGTCCTCCGTGCTTGCTTTTTCTCAGAAAGAGCCGTGGTGTGCGTTTTCGCCGGAAAACGCGTTTTCGGCCGAAAACGTGTACGTTCGCACTTCCCCGCCACAGGGAAGCTGCTAGCCGGGAATTCTCTGCCTGGTTCTACCCGCTGCCCGGAACGCTACGCAGGGCAAAAGCGGTTCTCGTCCTCCGTGCTTGCTTTTTCTCAGAAAGAGCCGTGGTGTGCGTTTTCGCCGGAAAACGCGTTTTCGGCCGAAAACGTCTACGTTTGCACTTCCCCGCCACAGGGAAGCTGCTAGCCGGGAATTCTCTGCCTGGTTCTACCCGCTGCCCGGAACGCTACGCAGGGCAAAAGCGGTTCTCGTCCTCCGTGCTTGCTTTTTCTCAGAAAGAGCCGTGGTGTGCGTTTTCGCCGCAAAACGCGTTTTCGGCCGAAAACGTGTACGTTTGCACTTCCCCGCCACAGGGAAGCTGCTAGCCGGGAATTCTCTGCCTGGTTCTACCCGCTGCCCGGAACGCTACGCAGGGCAAAAGCGGTTCTCGTCCTCCGTGCTTGCTTTTTCTCAGAAAGAGCCGTGGTGTGCGTTTTCGCCGGAAAACGCGTTTTCGGCCGAAAACGTGTACGTTTGCACTTCCCCGCCACAGGGAAGCTGCTAGCCGGGAATTCTCTGCCTGGTTCTACCTGCTACGCTACGCAGGGCAAAAGCGGTTCTCGTCCTCCGTGCTTGCTTTTTCTCAGAAAGAGCCGTGGTGTGCGTTTTCGCCGGAAAACGCGTTTTCGGCCGAAAACGTGTACGTTTGCACTTCCCCGCCACAGGGAAGCTGCTAGCCGGGAATTCTCTGCCTGGTTCTACCCGCTGCCCGGAACGCTACGCAGGGCAAAAGCGGTTCTCGTCCTCCGTGCTTGCTTTTTCTCAGAAAGAGCCGTGGTGTGCGTTTTCGCCGGAAAACGCGTTTTCGGCCGAAAACGTGTACGTTTGCACTTCCCCGCCACAGGGAAGCTGCTAGCCGGGAATTCTCTGCCTGGTTCTACCCGCTGCCCGGAACGCTACGCAGGGCAAAAGCGGTTCTCGTCCTCCGTGCTTGCTTTTTCTCAGAAAGAGCCGTGGTGTGCGTTTTCGCCGGAAAACGCGTTTTCGGCCGAAAACGTGTACGTTTGCACTTCCCCGCCACAGGGAAGCTGCTAGCCGGGAATTCTCTGCCTGGTTCTACCCGCTGCCCGGAACGCTACGCAGGGCAAAAGCGGTTCTCGTCCTCCGTGCTTGCTTTTTCTCAGAAAGAGCCGTGGTGTGCGTTTTCGCCGGAAAACGCGTTTTCGGCCGAAAACGTGTACGTTTGCACTTCCCCGCCACAGGGAAGCTGCTAGCCGGGAATTCTCTGCCTGGTTCTACCCGCTGCCCGGAACGCTACGCAGGGCAAAAGCGGTTCTCGTCCTCCGTGCTTGCTTTTTCTCAGAAAGAGCCGTGGTGTGCGTTTTCGCCGGAAAACGCGTTTTCGGCCGAAAACGTGTACGTTTGCACTTCCCCGCCACAGGGAAGCTGCTAGCCGGGAATTCTCTGCCTGGTTCTACCCGCTGCCCGGAACGCTACGCAGGGCAAAAGCGGTTCTCGTCCTCCGTGCTTGCTTTTTCTCAGAAAGAGCCGTGGTGTGCGTTTTCGCCGGAAAACGCGTTTTCGGCCGAAAACGTGTACGTTTGCACTTCCCCGCCACAGGGAAGCTGCTAGCCGGGAATTCTCTGCCTGGTTCTACCCGCTGCCCGGAACGCTACGCAGGGCAAAAGCGGTTCTCGTCCTCCGTGCTTGCTTTTTCTCAGAAAGAGCCGTGGTGTGCGTTTTCGCCGGAAAACGCGTTTTCGGCCGAAAACGTGTACGTTTGCACTTCCCCGCCACAGGGAAGCTGCTAGCCGGGAATTCTCTGCCTGGTTCTACCCGCTGCCCGGAACGCTACGCAGGGCAAAAGCGGTTCTCGTCCTCCGTGCTTGCTTTTTCTCAGAAAGAGCCGTGGTGTGCGTTTTCGCCGGAAAACGCGTTTTCGGCCGAAAACGTGTACGTTTGCACTTCCCCGCCACAGGGAAGCTGCTAGCCGGGAATTCTCTGCCTGGTTCTACCCGCTGCCCGGAACGCTACGCAGGGCAAAAGCGGTTCTCGTCCTCCGTGCTTGCTTTTTCTCAGAAAGAGCCGTGGTGTGCGTTTTCGCCGGAAAACGCGTTTTCGGCCGAAAACGTGTACGTTTGCACTTCCCCGCCACAGGGAAGCTGCTAGCCGGGAATTCTCTGCCTGGTTCTACCCGCTGCCCGGAACGCTACGCAGGGCAAAAGCGGTTCTCGTCCTCCGTGCTTGCTTTTTCTCAGAAAGAGCCGTGGTGTGCGTTTTCGCCGGAAAACGCGTTTTCGGCCGAAAACGTGTACGTTTGCACTTCCCCGCCACAGGGAAGCTGCTAGCCGGGAATTCTCTGCCTGGTTCTACCCGCTGCCCGGAACGCTACGCAGGGCAAAAGCGGTTCTCGTCCTCCGTGCTTGCTTTTTCTCAGAAAGAGCCGTGGTGTGCGTTTTCGCCGGAAAACGCGTTTTCGGCCGAAAACGTGTACGTTTGCACTTCCCCGCCACAGGGAAGCTGCTAGCCGGGAATTCTCTGCCTGGTTCTACCCGCTGCCCGGAACGCTACGCAGGGCAAAAGCGGTTCTCGTCCTCCGTGCTTGCTTTTTCTCAGAAAGAGCCGTGGTGTGCGTTTTCGCCGGAAAACGCGTTTTCGGCCGAAAACGTGTACGTTTGCACTTCCCCGCCACAGGGAAGCTGCTAGCCGGGAATTCTCTGCCTGGTTCTACCCGCTGCCCGGAACGCTACGCAGGGCAAAAGCGGTTCTCGTCCTCCGTGCTTGCTTTTTCTCAGAAAGAGCCGTGGTGTGCGTTTTCGCCGGAAAACGCGTTTTCGGCCGAAAACGTGTACGTTTGCACTTCCCCGCCACAGGGAAGCTGCTAGCCGGGAATTCTCTGCCTGGTTCTACCCGCTGCCCGGAACGCTACGCAGGGCAAAAGCGGTTCTCGTCCTCCGTGCTTGCTTTTTCTCAGAAAGAGCCGTGGTGTGCGTTTTCGCCGGAAAACGCGTTTTCGGCCGAAAACGTGTACGTTTGCACTTCCCCGCCACAGGGAAGCTGCTAGCCGGGAATTCTCTGCCTGGTTCTACCCGCTGCCCGGAACGCTACGCAGGGCAAAAGCGGTTCTCGTCCTCCGTGCTTGCTTTTTCTCAGAAAGAGCCGTGGTGTGCGTTTTCGCCGGAAAACGCGTTTTCGGCCGAAAACGTGTACGTTTGCACTTCCCCGCCACAGGGAAGCTGCTAGCCGGGAATTCTCTGCCTGGTTCTACCCGCTGCCCGGAACGCTACGCAGGGCAAAAGCGGTTCTCGTCCTCCGTGCTTGCTTTTTCTCAGAAAGAGCCGTGGTGTGCGTTTTCGCCGGAAAACGCGTTTTCGGCCGAAAACGTGTACGTTTGCACTTCCCCGCCACAGGGAAGCTGCTAGCCGGGAATTCTCTGCCTGGTTCTACCCGCTGCCCGGAACGCTACGCAGGGCAAAAGCGGTTCTCGTCCTCCGTGCTTGCTTTTTCTCAGAAAGAGCCGTGGTGTGCGTTTTCGCCGGAAAACGCGTTTTCGGCCGAAAACGTGTACGTTTGCACTTCCCCGCCACAGGGAAGCTGCTAGCCGGGAATTCTCTGCCTGGTTCTACCCGCTGCCCGGAACGCTACGCAGGGCAAAAGCGGTTCTCGTCCTCCGTGCTTGCTTTTTCTCAGAAAGAGCCGTGGTGTGCGTTTTCGCCGGAAAACGCGTTTTCGGCCGAAAACGTGTACGTTTGCACTTCCCCGCCACAGGGAAGCTGCTAGCCGGGAATTCTCTGCCTGGTTCTACCCGCTGCCCGGAACGCTACGCAGGGCAAAAGCGGTTCTCGTCCTCCGTGCTTGCTTTTTCTCAGAAAGAGCCGTGGTGTGCGTTTTCGCCGGAAAACGCGTTTTCGGCCGAAAACGTGTACGTTTGCACTTCCCCGCCACAGGGAAGCTGCTAGCCGGGAATTCTCTGCCTGGTTCTACCCGCTGCCCGGAACGCTACGCAGGGCAAAAGCGGTTCTCGTCCTCCGTGCTTGCTTTTTCTCAGAAAGAGCCGTGGTGTGCGTTTTCGCCGGAAAACGCGTTTTCGGCCGAAAACGTGTACGTTTGCACTTCCCCGCCACAGGGAAGCTGCTAGCCGGGAATTCTCTGCCTGGTTCTACCCGCTGCCCGGAACGCTACGCAGGGCAAAAGCGGTTCTCGTCCTCCGTGCTTGCTTTTTCTCAGAAAGAGCCGTGGTGTGCGTTTTCGCCGGAAAACGCGTTTTCGGCCGAAAACGTGTACGTTTGCACTTCCCCGCCACAGGGAAGCTGCTAGCCGGGAATTCTCTGCCTGGTTCTACCCGCTGCCCGGAACGCTACGCAGGGCAAAAGCGGTTCTCGTCCTCCGTGCTTGCTTTTTCTCAGAAAGAGCCGTGGTGTGCGTTTTCGCCGGAAAACGCGTTTTCGGCCGAAAACGTGTACGTTTGCACTTCCCCGCCACAGGGAAGCTGCTAGCCGGGAATTCTCTGCCTGGTTCTACCCGCTGCCCGGAACGCTACGCAGGGCAAAAGCGGTTCTCGTCCTCCGTGCTTGCTTTTTCTCAGAAAGAGCCGTGGTGTGCGTTTTCGCCGGAAAACGCGTTTTCGGCCGAAAACGTGTACGTTTGCACTTCCCCGCCACAGGGAAGCTGCTAGCCGGGAATTCTCTGCCTGGTTCTACCCGCTGCCCGGAACGCTACGCAGGGCAAAAGCGGTTCTCGTCCTCCGTGCTTGCTTTTTCTCAGAAAGAGCCGTGGTGTGCGTTTTCGCCGGAAAACGCGTTTTCGGCCGAAAACGTGTACGTTTGCACTTCCCCGCCACAGGGAAGCTGCTAGCCGGGAATTCTCTGCCTGGTTCTACCCGCTGCCCGGAACGCTACGCAGGGCAAAAGCGGTTCTCGTCCTCCGTGCTTGCTTTTTCTCAGAAAGAGCCGTGGTGTGCGTTTTCGCCGGAAAACGCGTTTTCGGCCGAAAACGTGTACGTTTGCACTTCCCCGCCACAGGGAAGCTGCTAGCCGGGAATTCTCTGCCTGGTTCTACCCGCTGCCCGGAACGCTACGCAGGGCAAAAGCGGTTCTCGTCCTCCGTGCTTGCTTTTTCTCAGAAAGAGCCGTGGTGTGCGTTTTCGCCGGAAAACGCGTTTTCGGCCGAAAACGTGTACGTTTGCACTTCCCCGCCACAGGGAAGCTGCTAGCCGGGAATTCTCTGCCTGGTTCTACCCGCTGCCCGGAACGCTACGCAGGGCAAAAGCGGTTCTCGTCCTCCGTGCTTGCTTTTTCTCAGAAAGAGCCGTGGTGTGCGTTTTCGCCGGAAAACGCGTTTTCGGCCGAAAACGTGTACGTTTGCACTTCCCCGCCACAGGGAAGCTGCTAGCCGGGAATTCTCTGCCTGGTTCTACCCGCTGCCCGGAACGCTACGCAGGGCAAAAGCGGTTCTCGTCCTCCGTGCTTGCTTTTTCTCAGAAAGAGCCGTGGTGTGCGTTTTCGCCGGAAAACGCGTTTTCGGCCGAAAACGTGTACGTTTGCACTTCCCCGCCACAGGGAAGCTGCTAGCCGGGAATTCTCTGCCTGGTTCTACCCGCTGCCCGGAACGCTACGCAGGGCAAAAGCGGTTCTCGTCCTCCGTGCTTGCTTTTTCTCAGAAAGAGCCGTGGTGTGCGTTTTCGCCGGAAAACGCGTTTTCGGCCGAAAACGTGTACGTTTGCACTTCCCCGCCACAGGGAAGCTGCTAGCCGGGAATTCTCTGCCTGGTTCTACCCGCTGCCCGGAACGCTACGCAGGGCAAAAGCGGTTCTCGTCCTCCGTGCTTGCTTTTTCTCAGAAAGAGCCGTGGTGTGCGTTTTCGCCGGAAAACGCGTTTTCGGCCGAAAACGTGTACGTTTGCACTTCCCCGCCACAGGGAAGCTGCTAGCCGGGAATTCTCTGCCTGGTTCTACCCGCTGCCCGGAACGCTACGCAGGGCAAAAGCGGTTCTCGTCCTCCGTGCTTGCTTTTTCTCAGAAAGAGCCGTGGTGTGCGTTTTCGCCGGAAAACGCGTTTTCGGCCGAAAACGTGTACGTTTGCACTTCCCCGCCACAGGGAAGCTGCTAGCCGGGAATTCTCTGCCTGGTTCTACCCGCTGCCCGGAACGCTACGCAGGGCAAAAGCGGTTCTCGTCCTCCGTGCTTGCTTTTTCTCAGAAAGAGCCGTGGTGTGCGTTTTCGCCGGAAAACGCGTTTTCGGCCGAAAACGTGTACGTTTGCACTTCCCCGCCACAGGGAAGCTGCTAGCCGGGAATTCTCTGCCTGGTTCTACCCGCTGCCCGGAACGCTACGCAGGGCAAAAGCGGTTCTCGTCCTCCGTGCTTGCTTTTTCTCAGAAAGAGCCGTGGTGTGCGTTTTCGCCGGAAAACGCGTTTTCGGCCGAAAACGTGTACGTTTGCACTTCCCCGCCACAGGGAAGCTGCTAGCCGGGAATTCTCTGCCTGGTTCTACCCGCTGCCCGGAACGCTACGCAGGGCAAAAGCGGTTCTCGTCCTCCGTGCTTGCTTTTTCTCAGAAAGAGCCGTGGTGTGCGTTTTCGCCGGAAAACGCGTTTTCGGCCGAAAACGTGTACGTTTGCACTTCCCCGCCACAGGGAAGCTGCTAGCCGGGAATTCTCTGCCTGGTTCTACCCGCTGCCCGGAACGCTACGCAGGGCAAAAGCGGTTCTCGTCCTCCGTGCTTGCTTTTTCTCAGAAAGAGCCGTGGTGTGCGTTTTCGCCGGAAAACGCGTTTTCGGCCGAAAACGTGTACGTTTGCACTTCCCCGCCACAGGGAAGCTGCTAGCCGGGAATTCTCTGCCTGGTTCTACCCGCTGCCCGGAACGCTACGCAGGGCAAAAGCGGTTCTCGTCCTCCGTGCTTGCTTTTTCTCAGAAAGAGCCGTGGTGTGCGTTTTCGCCGGAAAACGCGTTTTCGGCCGAAAACGTGTACGTTTGCACTTCCCCGCCACAGGGAAGCTGCTAGCCGGGAATTCTCTGCCTGGTTCTACCCGCTGCCCGGAACGCTACGCAGGGCAAAAGCGGTTCTCGTCCTCCGTGCTTGCTTTTTCTCAGAAAGAGCCGTGGTGTGCGTTTTCGCCGGAAAACGCGTTTTCGGCCGAAAACGTGTACGTTTGCACTTCCCCGCCACAGGGAAGCTGCTAGCCGGGAATTCTCTGCCTGGTTCTACCCGCTGCCCGGAACGCTACGCAGGGCAAAAGCGGTTCTCGTCCTCCGTGCTTGCTTTTTCTCAGAAAGAGCCGTGGTGTGCGTTTTCGCCGGAAAACGCGTTTTCGGCCGAAAACGTGTACGTTTGCACTTCCCCGCCACAGGGAAGCTGCTAGCCGGGAATTCTCTGCCTGGTTCTACCCGCTGCCCGGAACGCTACGCAGGGCAAAAGCGGTTCTCGTCCTCCGTGCTTGCTTTTTCTCAGAAAGAGCCGTGGTGTGCGTTTTCGCCGGAAAACGCGTTTTCGGCCGAAAACGTGTACGTTTGCACTTCCCCGCCACAGGGAAGCTGCTAGCCGGGAATTCTCTGCCTGGTTCTACCCGCTGCCCGGAACGCTACGCAGGGCAAAAGCGGTTCTCGTCCTCCGTGCTTGCTTTTTCTCAGAAAGAGCCGTGGTGTGCGTTTTCGCCGGAAAACGCGTTTTCGGCCGAAAACGTGTACGTTTGCACTTCCCCGCCACAGGGAAGCTGCTAGCCGGGAATTCTCTGCCTGGTTCTACCCGCTGCCCGGAACGCTACGCAGGGCAAAAGCGGTTCTCGTCCTCCGTGCTTGCTTTTTCTCAGAAAGAGCCGTGGTGTGCGTTTTCGCCGGAAAACGCGTTTTCGGCCGAAAACGTGTACGTTTGCACTTCCCCGCCACAGGGAAGCTGCTAGCCGGGAATTCTCTGCCTGGTTCTACCCGCTGCCCGGAACGCTACGCAGGGCAAAAGCGGTTCTCGTCCTCCGTGCTTGCTTTTTCTCAGAAAGAGCCGTGGTGTGCGTTTTCGCCGGAAAACGCGTTTTCGGCCGAAAACGTGTACGTTTGCACTTCCCCGCCACAGGGAAGCTGCTAGCCGGGAATTCTCTGCCTGGTTCTACCCGCTGCCCGGAACGCTACGCAGGGCAAAAGCGGTTCTCGTCCTCCGTGCTTGCTTTTTCTCAGAAAGAGCCGTGGTGTGCGTTTTCGCCGGAAAACGCGTTTTCGGCCGAAAACGTGTACGTTTGCACTTCCCCGCCACAGGGAAGCTGCTAGCCGGGAATTCTCTGCCTGGTTCTACCCGCTGCCCGGAACGCTACGCAGGGCAAAAGCGGTTCTCGTCCTCCGTGCTTGCTTTTTCTCAGAAAGAGCCGTGGTGTGCGTTTTCGCCGGAAAACGCGTTTTCGGCCGAAAACGTGTACGTTTGCACTTCCCCGCCACAGGGAAGCTGCTAGCCGGGAATTCTCTGCCTGGTTCTACCCGCTGCCCGGAACGCTACGCAGGGCAAAAGCGGTTCTCGTCCTCCGTGCTTGCTTTTTCTCAGAAAGAGCCGTGGTGTGCGTTTTCGCCGGAAAACGCGTTTTCGGCCGAAAACGTGTACGTTTGCACTTCCCCGCCACAGGGAAGCTGCTAGCCGGGAATTCTCTGCCTGGTTCTACCCGCTGCCCGGAACGCTACGCAGGGCAAAAGCGGTTCTCGTCCTCCGTGCTTGCTTTTTCTCAGAAAGAGCCGTGGTGTGCGTTTTCGCCGGAAAACGCGTTTTCGGCCGAAAACGTGTACGTTTGCACTTCCCCGCCACAGGGAAGCTGCTAGCCGGGAATTCTCTGCCTGGTTCTACCCGCTGCCCGGAACGCTACGCAGGGCAAAAGCGGTTCTCGTCCTCCGTGCTTGCTTTTTCTCAGAAAGAGCCGTGGTGTGCGTTTTCGCCGGAAAACGCGTTTTCGGCCGAAAACGTGTACGTTTGCACTTCCCCGCCACAGGGAAGCTGCTAGCCGGGAATTCTCTGCCTGGTTCTACCCGCTGCCCGGAACGCTACGCAGGGCAAAAGCGGTTCTCGTCCTCCGTGCTTGCTTTTTCTCAGAAAGAGCCGTGGTGTGCGTTTTCGCCGGAAAACGCGTTTTCGGCCGAAAACGTGTACGTTTGCACTTCCCCGCCACAGGGAAGCTGCTAGCCGGGAATTCTCTGCCTGGTTCTACCCGCTGCCCGGAACGCTACGCAGGGCAAAAGCGGTTCTCGTCCTCCGTGCTTGCTTTTTCTCAGAAAGAGCCGTGGTGTGCGTTTTCGCCGGAAAACGCGTTTTCGGCCGAAAACGTGTACGTTTGCACTTCCCCGCCACAGGGAAGCTGCTAGCCGGGAATTCTCTGCCTGGTTCTACCCGCTGCCCGGAACGCTACGCAGGGCAAAAGCGGTTCTCGTCCTCCGTGCTTGCTTTTTCTCAGAAAGAGCCGTGGTGTGCGTTTTCGCCGGAAAACGCGTTTTCGGCCGAAAACGTGTACGTTTGCACTTCCCCGCCACAGGGAAGCTGCTAGCCGGGAATTCTCTGCCTGGTTCTACCCGCTGCCCGGAACGCTACGCAGGGCAAAAGCGGTTCTCGTCCTCCGTGCTTGCTTTTTCTCAGAAAGAGCCGTGGTGTGCGTTTTCGCCGGAAAACGCGTTTTCGGCCGAAAACGTGTACGTTTGCACTTCCCCGCCACAGGGAAGCTGCTAGCCGGGAATTCTCTGCCTGGTTCTACCCGCTGCCCGGAACGCTACGCAGGGCAAAAGCGGTTCTCGTCCTCCGTGCTTGCTTTTTCTCAGAAAGAGCCGTGGTGTGCGTTTTCGCCGGAAAACGCGTTTTCGGCCGAAAACGTGTACGTTTGCACTTCCCCGCCACAGGGAAGCTGCTAGCCGGGAATTCTCTGCCTGGTTCTACCCGCTGCCCGGAACGCTACGCAGGGCAAAAGCGGTTCTCGTCCTCCGTGCTTGCTTTTTCTCAGAAAGAGCCGTGGTGTGCGTTTTCGCCGGAAAACGCGTTTTCGGCCGAAAACGTGTACGTTTGCACTTCCCCGCCACAGGGAAGCTGCTAGCCGGGAATTCTCTGCCTGGTTCTACCCGCTGCCCGGAACGCTACGCAGGGCAAAAGCGGTTCTCGTCCTCCGTGCTTGCTTTTTCTCAGAAAGAGCCGTGGTGTGCGTTTTCGCCGGAAAACGCGTTTTCGGCCGAAAACGTGTACGTTTGCACTTCCCCGCCACAGGGAAGCTGCTAGCCGGGAATTCTCTGCCTGGTTCTACCCGCTGCCCGGAACGCTACGCAGGGCAAAAGCGGTTCTCGTCCTCCGTGCTTGCTTTTTCTCAGAAAGAGCCGTGGTGTGCGTTTTCGCCGGAAAACGCGTTTTCGGCCGAAAACGTGTACGTTTGCACTTCCCCGCCACAGGGAAGCTGCTAGCCGGGAATTCTCTGCCTGGTTCTACCCGCTGCCCGGAACGCTACGCAGGGCAAAAGCGGTTCTCGTCCTCCGTGCTTGCTTTTTCTCAGAAAGAGCCGTGGTGTGCGTTTTCGCCGGAAAACGCGTTTTCGGCCGAAAACGTGTACGTTTGCACTTCCCCGCCACAGGGAAGCTGCTAGCCGGGAATTCTCTGCCTGGTTCTACCCGCTGCCCGGAACGCTACGCAGGGCAAAAGCGGTTCTCGTCCTCCGTGCTTGCTTTTTCTCAGAAAGAGCCGTGGTGTGCGTTTTCGCCGGAAAACGCGTTTTCGGCCGAAAACGTGTACGTTTGCACTTCCCCGCCACAGGGAAGCTGCTAGCCGGGAATTCTCTGCCTGGTTCTACCCGCTGCCCGGAACGCTACGCAGGGCAAAAGCGGTTCTCGTCCTCCGTGCTTGCTTTTTCTCAGAAAGAGCCGTGGTGTGCGTTTTCGCCGGAAAACGCGTTTTCGGCCGAAAACGTGTACGTTTGCACTTCCCCGCCACAGGGAAGCTGCTAGCCGGGAATTCTCTGCCTGGTTCTACCCGCTGCCCGGAACGCTACGCAGGGCAAAAGCGGTTCTCGTCCTCCGTGCTTGCTTTTTCTCAGAAAGAGCCGTGGTGTGCGTTTTCGCCGGAAAACGCGTTTTCGGCCGAAAACGTGTACGTTTGCACTTCCCCGCCACAGGGAAGCTGCTAGCCGGGAATTCTCTGCCTGGTTCTACCCGCTGCCCGGAACGCTACGCAGGGCAAAAGCGGTTCTCGTCCTCCGTGCTTGCTTTTTCTCAGAAAGAGCCGTGGTGTGCGTTTTCGCCGGAAAACGCGTTTTCGGCCGAAAACGTGTACGTTTGCACTTCCCCGCCACAGGGAAGCTGCTAGCCGGGAATTCTCTGCCTGGTTCTACCCGCTGCCCGGAACGCTACGCAGGGCAAAAGCGGTTCTCGTCCTCCGTGCTTGCTTTTTCTCAGAAAGAGCCGTGGTGTGCGTTTTCGCCGGAAAACGCGTTTTCGGCCGAAAACGTGTACGTTTGCACTTCCCCGCCACAGGGAAGCTGCTAGCCGGGAATTCTCTGCCTGGTTCTACCCGCTGCCCGGAACGCTACGCAGGGCAAAAGCGGTTCTCGTCCTCCGTGCTTGCTTTTTCTCAGAAAGAGCCGTGGTGTGCGTTTTCGCCGGAAAACGCGTTTTCGGCCGAAAACGTGTACGTTTGCACTTCCCCGCCACAGGGAAGCTGCTAGCCGGGAATTCTCTGCCTGGTTCTACCCGCTGCCCGGAACGCTACGCAGGGCAAAAGCGGTTCTCGTCCTCCGTGCTTGCTTTTTCTCAGAAAGAGCCGTGGTGTGCGTTTTCGCCGGAAAACGCGTTTTCGGCCGAAAACGTGTACGTTTGCACTTCCCCGCCACAGGGAAGCTGCTAGCCGGGAATTCTCTGCCTGGTTCTACCCGCTGCCCGGAACGCTACGCAGGGCAAAAGCGGTTCTCGTCCTCCGTGCTTGCTTTTTCTCAGAAAGAGCCGTGGTGTGCGTTTTCGCCGGAAAACGCGTTTTCGGCCGAAAACGTGTACGTTTGCACTTCCCCGCCACAGGGAAGCTGCTAGCCGGGAATTCTCTGCCTGGTTCTACCCGCTGCCCGGAACGCTACGCAGGGCAAAAGCGGTTCTCGTCCTCCGTGCTTGCTTTTTCTCAGAAAGAGCCGTGGTGTGCGTTTTCGCCGGAAAACGCGTTTTCGGCCGAAAACGTGTACGTTTGCACTTCCCCGCCACAGGGAAGCTGCTAGCCGGGAATTCTCTGCCTGGTTCTACCCGCTGCCCGGAACGCTACGCAGGGCAAAAGCGGTTCTCGTCCTCCGTGCTTGCTTTTTCTCAGAAAGAGCCGTGGTGTGCGTTTTCGCCGGAAAACGCGTTTTCGGCCGAAAACGTGTACGTTTGCACTTCCCCGCCACAGGGAAGCTGCTAGCCGGGAATTCTCTGCCTGGTTCTACCCGCTGCCCGGAACGCTACGCAGGGCAAAAGCGGTTCTCGTCCTCCGTGCTTGCTTTTTCTCAGAAAGAGCCGTGGTGTGCGTTTTCGCCGGAAAACGCGTTTTCGGCCGAAAACGTGTACGTTTGCACTTCCCCGCCACAGGGAAGCTGCTAGCCGGGAATTCTCTGCCTGGTTCTACCCGCTGCCCGGAACGCTACGCAGGGCAAAAGCGGTTCTCGTCCTCCGTGCTTGCTTTTTCTCAGAAAGAGCCGTGGTGTGCGTTTTCGCCGGAAAACGCGTTTTCGGCCGAAAACGTGTACGTTTGCACTTCCCCGCCACAGGGAAGCTGCTAGCCGGGAATTCTCTGCCTGGTTCTACCCGCTGCCCGGAACGCTACGCAGGGCAAAAGCGGTTCTCGTCCTCCGTGCTTGCTTTTTCTCAGAAAGAGCCGTGGTGTGCGTTTTCGCCGGAAAACGCGTTTTCGGCCGAAAACGTGTACGTTTGCACTTCCCCGCCACAGGGAAGCTGCTAGCCGGGAATTCTCTGCCTGGTTCTACCCGCTGCCCGGAACGCTACGCAGGGCAAAAGCGGTTCTCGTCCTCCGTGCTTGCTTTTTCTCAGAAAGAGCCGTGGTGTGCGTTTTCGCCGGAAAACGCGTTTTCGGCCGAAAACGTGTACGTTTGCACTTCCCCGCCACAGGGAAGCTGCTAGCCGGGAATTCTCTGCCTGGTTCTACCCGCTGCCCGGAACGCTACGCAGGGCAAAAGCGGTTCTCGTCCTCCGTGCTTGCTTTTTCTCAGAAAGAGCCGTGGTGTGCGTTTTCGCCGGAAAACGCGTTTTCGGCCGAAAACGTGTACGTTTGCACTTCCCCGCCACAGGGAAGCTGCTAGCCGGGAATTCTCTGCCTGGTTCTACCCGCTGCCCGGAACGCTACGCAGGGCAAAAGCGGTTCTCGTCCTCCGTGCTTGCTTTTTCTCAGAAAGAGCCGTGGTGTGCGTTTTCGCCGGAAAACGCGTTTTCGGCCGAAAACGTGTACGTTTGCACTTCCCCGCCACAGGGAAGCTGCTAGCCGGGAATTCTCTGCCTGGTTCTACCCGCTGCCCGGAACGCTACGCAGGGCAAAAGCGGTTCTCGTCCTCCGTGCTTGCTTTTTCTCAGAAAGAGCCGTGGTGTGCGTTTTCGCCGGAAAACGCGTTTTCGGCCGAAAACGTGTACGTTTGCACTTCCCCGCCACAGGGAAGCTGCTAGCCGGGAATTCTCTGCCTGGTTCTACCCGCTGCCCGGAACGCTACGCAGGGCAAAAGCGGTTCTCGTCCTCCGTGCTTGCTTTTTCTCAGAAAGAGCCGTGGTGTGCGTTTTCGCCGGAAAACGCGTTTTCGGCCGAAAACGTGTACGTTTGCACTTCCCCGCCACAGGGAAGCTGCTAGCCGGGAATTCTCTGCCTGGTTCTACCCGCTGCCCGGAACGCTACGCAGGGCAAAAGCGGTTCTCGTCCTCCGTGCTTGCTTTTTCTCAGAAAGAGCCGTGGTGTGCGTTTTCGCCGGAAAACGCGTTTTCGGCCGAAAACGTGTACGTTTGCACTTCCCCGCCACAGGGAAGCTGCTAGCCGGGAATTCTCTGCCTGGTTCTACCCGCTGCCCGGAACGCTACGCAGGGCAAAAGCGGTTCTCGTCCTCCGTGCTTGCTTTTTCTCAGAAAGAGCCGTGGTGTGCGTTTTCGCCGGAAAACGCGTTTTCGGCCGAAAACGTGTACGTTTGCACTTCCCCGCCACAGGGAAGCTGCTAGCCGGGAATTCTCTGCCTGGTTCTACCCGCTGCCCGGAACGCTACGCAGGGCAAAAGCGGTTCTCGTCCTCCGTGCTTGCTTTTTCTCAGAAAGAGCCGTGGTGTGCGTTTTCGCCGGAAAACGCGTTTTCGGCCGAAAACGTGTACGTTTGCACTTCCCCGCCACAGGGAAGCTCTGCTAGCCGGGAATTCTCTGCCTGGTTCTACCCGCTGCCCGGAACGCTACGCAGGGCAAAAGCGGTTCTCGTCCTCCGTGCTTGCTTTTTCTCAGAAAGAGCCGTGGTGTGCGTTTTCGCCGGAAAACGCGTTTTCGGCCGAAAACGTGTACGTTTGCACTTCCCCGCCACAGGGAAGCTGCTAGCCGGGAATTCTCTGCCTGGTTCTACCCGCTGCCCGGAACGCTACGCAGGGCAAAAGCGGTTCTCGTCCTCCGTGCTTGCTTTTTCTCAGAAAGAGCCGTGGTGTGCGTTTTCGCCGGAAAACGCGTTTTCGGCCGAAAACGTGTACGTTTGCACTTCCCCGCCACAGGGAAGCTGCTAGCCGGGAATTCTCTGCCTGGTTCTACCCGCTGCCCGGAACGCTACGCAGGGCAAAAGCGGTTCTCGTCCTCCGTGCTTGCTTTTTCTCAGAAAGAGCCGTGGTGTGCGTTTTCGCCGGAAAACGCGTTTTCGGCCGAAAACGTGTACGTTTGCACTTCCCCGCCACAGGGAAGCTGCTAGCCGGGAATTCTCTGCCTGGTTCTACCCGCTGCCCGGAACGCTACGCAGGGCAAAAGCGGTTCTCGTCCTCCGTGCTTGCTTTTTCTCAGAAAGAGCCGTGGTGTGCGTTTTCGCCGGAAAACGCGTTTTCGGCCGAAAACGTGTACGTTTGCACTTCCCCGCCACAGGGAAGCTGCTAGCCGGGAATTCTCTGCCTGGTTCTACCCGCTGCCCGGAACGCTACGCAGGGCAAAAGCGGTTCTCGTCCTCCGTGCTTGCTTTTTCTCAGAAAGAGCCGTGGTGTGCGTTTTCGCCGGAAAACGCGTTTTCGGCCGAAAACGTGTACGTTTGCACTTCCCCGCCACAGGGAAGCTGCTAGCCGGGAATTCTCTGCCTGGTTCTACCCGCTGCCCGGAACGCTACGCAGGGCAAAAGCGGTTCTCGTCCTCCGTGCTTGCTTTTTCTCAGAAAGAGCCGTGGTGTGCGTT